>NC_137879.1:28624676-28627176 GCF_963924005.1 Protomyctophum bolini | reverse complement strand
AAGTGCTGGGGCAGTTTGGGACAACAGGGCCAAAATGTCACTTTCACAGTCCCAAAGTGCCATTTTCACAGTAAAAAGGCCTGGTTCACTTTTGCTTAGCTTAGTCTGTAACTTGAAAACTATGTACCGTATGGCCCTATAAACTGTGTTGGGATGAAAGCTAGCACTTTGAGCATTGTGGGCAAGAGCTGGGGCAGTTTGGGACAACAGACGACAGGGCCAAAATGTCACTTTCACAGTCCCAAAGTGCCATTTTCACAGTAAAAAGGCCTGGTTCACTTTTGCTTAGCTTAGTCTGTAACTTGAAAACTATGTACCGTATGGCCCTATAAACTGTGTTGGGATGAAAGCTAGCCACTTTGAGCAATGTGGGAAGTGCTGGGGCAGTTTGGGACAACAGGGCCAAAATGTCACTTTCACAGTCCCAAAGTGCCATTTTCACAGTAAAAAAGGCCTGGTTCACTTTTGCTTAGCTTAGTCTGTAACTTGAAAACTATGTACCGTATGGCCCTATAAACTGTGTTGGGATGAAAGCTAGCCACTTTGAGCAATGTGGGAAGTGCTGGGGCAGTTTGGGACAACAGGGCCAAAATGTCACTTTCACAGTCCCAAAGTGCCGTTTTCACAGTAAAAAGGCAAAGATTCATTTTGCTTAGCTTTGTCTGTAACTTGAAAACTATGTACCGTATGGCCCTATAAACTGTGTTGGGATGAAAGCTAGCCACTTTGAGCAATGTGGGAAGTGCTGGGGCAGTTTGGGACAACAGGGCCAAAATGTCACTTTCACAGTCCCAAAGTGCCATTTTCACAGTAAAAAGGCCTGGTTCACTTTTGCTTAGCTTAGTCTGTAACTTGAAAACTATGTACCGTATGGCCCTATAAACTGTGTTGGGATGAAAGCTAGCCACTTTGAGCAATGTGGGAAGTGCTGGGGCAGTTTGGGACAACAGGGCCAAAATGTCACTTTCACAGTCCCAAAGTGCCATTTTCACAGTAAAAAGGCCTGGTTCACTTTTGCTTAGCTTAGTCTGTAACTTGAAAACTATGTACCGTATGGCCCTATAAACTGTGTTGGGATGAAAGCTAGCCACTTTGAGCATTGTGGCAAGAGCTGGGGCAGTTTGGACAACAGGAACGAACAGGGCCAAAATGTCACTTTCACAGTCCCAAAGTGCCATTTTCACAGTAAAAAGGCCTGGTTCACTTTTGCTTAGCTTAGTCTGTAACTTGAAAACTATGTACCGTATGGCCCTATAAACTGTGTTGGGATGAAAGCTAGCCACTTTGAGCAATGTGGGAAGTGCTGGGGCAGTTTGGGACAACAGGGCCAAAATGTCACTTTCACAGTCCCAAAGTGCCATTTTCACAGTAAAAAGGCACTGGTTCACTTTTGCTTAGCTTAGTCTGTAACTTGAAAACTATGTACCGTATGGCCCTATAAACTGTGTTGGGATGAAAGCTAGCCACTTTGAGCAATGTGGGAAGTGCTGGGGCAGTTTGGGACAACAGGGCCAAAATGTCACTTTCACAGTCCCAAAGTGCCATTTTCACAGTAAAAAGGCCTGGTTCACTTTTGCTTAGCTTAGTCTGTAACTTGAAAACTATGTACCGTATGGCCCTATAAACTGTGTTGGGATGAAAGCTAGCCACTTTGAGCAATGTGGGAAGTGCTGGGGCAGTTTGGGACAACAGGGCCAAAATGTCACTTTCACAGTCCCAAAGTGCCATTTTCACAGTAAAAAGGCCTGGTTCACTTTTGCTTAGCTTAGTCTGTAACTTGAAAACTATGTACCGTATGGCCCTATAAACTGTGTTGGGATGAAAGCTAGCCACTTTGAGCAATGTGGGAAGTGCTGGGCAGTTTGGGACAACAGGGCCAAAATGTCACTTTCACAGTCCCAAAGTGCCAGTTTTCACAGTAAAAAGGCCTGGTTCACTTTTGCTTAGCTTAGTCTGTAACTTGAAAACTATGTACCGTATGGCCCTATAAACTGTGTTGGGATGAAAGCTAGCCACTTTGAGCAATGTGGGAAGTGCTGGGGCAGTTTGGGACAACAGGGCCAAAATGTCACTTTCACAGTCCCAAAGTGCCGTTTTCACAGTAAAAAAAAAAGATTCATTTTGCTTAGCTTAGTCTGTAACTTGAAAACTATGTACCGTATGGCCCTATAAACTGTTTTGGGATGAAAGCTAGCCACTTTGAGCAATGTGGGAAGTGCTGGGGCAGTTTGGGACAACAGGGCCAAAATGTCACTTTCACAGTCCCAAAGTGCCATTTTCACAGTAAAAAGGCCTGGTTCACTTTTGCTTAGCTTAGTCCTGTAACTTGAAAACTATGTACCGTATGGCCCTATAAACTGTGTTGGGATGAAAGCTAGCCACTTTGAGCAATGTGGGAAGTGCTGGGGCAGTTTGGGACAACAGGGCCAAAATGTCACTTTCACAGTCCCAAAGTGCCATTTTCACAGTAAAAAGGCCTGGTTCACTTTTGCTTAGCTTA
>NC_137879.1:28614702-28624476 GCF_963924005.1 Protomyctophum bolini | reverse complement strand
ATGGCTCTTGTTTCATCATTTCATAATTCTTTCTCTCTCTCTGTCTCTCTCTCTCTGTCTCTGTCTCTGTCTGTCTCTCTCTCTCTCTCTGTCTCTCTCTCTCTCTCTCTCTCTCTCTCTCTCTCTCTCTCTCTCTCTCTCTCCCTCTCCCTGCGGTGGCTGAGGCATGCTTGTGTTGCTCGGTCATAGACTATAATGAGAAACAGTGTTGGGGTCTGAGGCAGGCTGGCAGATATCTGGTACGCAGGCGGTCCCACAGAAGCCCCCCCCCCCCCCCCCCCCCACCCAACAGTCACGGAACACACACACACACACACACACACACACACACACACACACACACACAAAGTCACCCATATCGTCTTGCCTAAAACGCATGCAAACTCACAAACACATACTGTACCATCCCCAACATGTTACTGTAACCCTCTATTAGGCTCTATTAGGTAAAGTAACTAAGTACATGTACTTAAGTGCTGTACTTTCTTCTAACTTACAGCACATCTCAATATTGCATTTTTTACTCCACAATGCGATGGGACACATTGTGAGCTTACAGATCTGCCATTTTCAAATTCGTATTATTATTTTTTTATAAATTTGTATAACTTGTGAAATGGGACATTCTGCGCACAATGAGTACTTTTACTTTTGGCACATTTACGCATATATTTAGACGGAGGCTTAAGTAAAAGCATGTGGGTATTCCTGTCCCAGGGGCTCCATTAGGCGCGATGTGGAGGACGGTAGCGCTGCAGCGCTGCCTTCCATCTTGAAGCCATCGGGTCAGGAAATAATGTAATTCCCTCTCATCTGCTTCCCATTATGGCCAGGCTGCTGGGACTCCTGTGATGCCTGCACGCTGTAATTAAAGACTTTGTGTCTGGAGCACAGAGGCCACAGGACAACTCTAACTCTCTCTCTCTCTCTCTCTCTCTCTCTCTCTCTCTCCATCTGACCCTCAATCTTTTATCTTCGCCTCTCTCTCTCTCTCTGTTTCCTCCTCTTAACTTCACAGATTTCCTCCAGAGGATATGCTCTTGCATGTCTGACATCACTTACAGTACGATTACAGTATATGTGCAAGCAGCCTGTACAGTACAATGGCTGACGAAAGAACAGTATAATTATGCTGTACTCTTATGTATGTGTCATATACAGTACAAGATGTAACAGTAAAGAAACTGTTCACGCACGCACGCACGCACGTGGCTCAGCATTCCCAGCTACAGTAGCTTGCATTTACATAGCAACACACATGGATATGTAATGCTATTTAGTGAGAAAACCATGCATCTGTATCTTAAGATTAAGGGCTGATGCTATTTAATACATACATACATATCAATGTTCACTTTGTCATCGTCAGCATCCATTTGGCAGGGTCCTTGACATGACAATATTTGAGAAGCACTATTGTAAGGCATGGGCTTCTCTAATTGGTCGATGACATAAAGGATTAGAAGGAGACTCTACGTATTGTGTAGGTGTGTGTTGTTGTGTAGGTGTGTGTTATTGTGTAGGTGTGTGTTATTGTGTAGGTGTGTGTTGTTGTCTAGGTGTGTGTTGTTGTGTAGGTGTGTGTTGTGTAGGTGTGTGTTGTTGTGTAGGTGTGTGTAGGTGTGTGTTGTTGTGTAGGTGTGTGTTGTTGTGTAGGTGTGTGTTGTTGTGTAGGTGTGTGTTGTGTAGGTGTGTGTTGTTGTGTAGGTGTGTGTTGTTGTGCCCAGCTGGCATGCCAAGGGCTTTGTGGATGGACTGGCCTGTCTGGCCCATTGTGCTGCTCCTCCGATTACTAAAGAAAAAGAACGTTCAGCAGATGCCACTGACTGCTGTCCCTGGGATTTCAAAGAAAATCATTACAAAAAAAGTTCAGGGAAAACGTTGCAGTAATGCTGTTGTTGTTCGTAACACATATTGCCATCTAAATCAGTAAGTTCTCAAAGTTTTTCATTTCAAGAAACCCCAATTTTCTTCTTATTATCTTTTTAAAGATTTGTTTTTGGCCGTTTGCCTTCATTGATAGTTATCAGTGAAGAAGGACAGGAAAGTGGGAGGGAGAGAAGGGGATAGAAATGCAGCAACGGTCGTCATGAACGGGACTCAAACATGCAACGCGCTGTCAGGCCAGAGCCTGTATGTGGTATGCGCCTGGACCACTAGGCCAGCGGGCGCCCAAAATTATATATGGCTGCGAACCCCCCATCTGAAAATGTTGTGCCAGGGAGGGAAACCCCAGACAAGAAGATTTGTGTGTATACAGTACAGTATATAGTGCATCTACTATTTATAAGAAAGTTACTGAACCACCATGCTAAATCGTAAGAGGTTTCTGAAAACGTATGTTGCTAAAATCTAAAATGATACAGATGCTTTCCCCGTATTAACAGTGTAAGAAAAACGTGCACGATTTTACCCATAAATGTTCAGTATAGTGACGTTTAAATTGATTAATTAAGCCCCCACCGAGCAGAGAGCAGTTTACACGGGGAATGCAAAGGTTACGTGGTCTCTGAAACTATCCGCCAGTTCGTCTCCGCTTAACGGAACAAGTCGTTCATCTGTTGCATGCCTTCTGCTCGCTGATATATCTCCTCTTGTTTGAAGAAACACCACTATCTTTGGAGGCTTTGCTTTTGCTCGGCGGCTTCTCTTCATTAACGCGTTTAGAAACCCACGTTTTTATGCTTGTTAGGTGCCCATTGTCTCCATCTGTCTAGGTACGGTAAGCAGCATAAGGGATGTTTTGCCATGCCAGTTGTCATATCTTCCAACCTGCTCATAGTGAGTCTCCCGCTCTAAAATATGTTGTGACAATCTCAATATGTAACTTTTTAAAACATAGCCTGCCAGCGACTTTGAGCATTCTTACTAATCTTTCAAGACATATATATAGCTTGTTTTCACACAAAAACGCTGTCTGGGATAAAGGAAGCAGAGGGGAAAGAAATATGTTTTTGTGAAATCAATCAATCAATCAATCAATCAATCAATCTTTATACATCATATACAATTAAAAACGTATATTTTCTAAACATGCAGTGAAATGTGCAGGTCAGCCCCACGGATAGTGAGCAATAAAACAAGACAAACCGGACAAAAGAACCTAACTAAATCAATAATGAACTAGTAAAGCACTTTAGGAGCACGCAGTATTTTCAGTCCACAATAACAACAACAACAACATGTCCATAATAGTTTTAGTGTTGTCATGTACATGTGAAGGGGAGGTTGTGTATTTGCGTGTTAATTGTAGCTTGTAGATCTGCTAATTGTTTAAATTAAAAAACATTGTGCATATAATGAGTACTTTCTTACTTTTGGTACATGTTTACTAATAGAATACTTCTACAGTACATTGCAGTATTGATACTTTTACAGCATGCGAGTACTTTTTCCACCACTGCCGAAGATCAAAGCGCGTACTACACTGTGTAATCAATCTTACTACCCTTTTCTTGGGTGTGTGTGTGTGTGTGTGTGTGTGTGTGTGGTGTGTGTGTGTGTGTGTGTGTGTGTGTGTGTGTGTGTGTGTGTGTTGTGTGTGTGTGTGTGTGTGTGTGTGTGTGTGTGTGTGTGTGTGTGTGTGTGTGTGTGTGTGTGTGTGTGTGTGTGTGTGTGTGTGTGTGTGTGTGTGTTTGTTGTGTGTGTGTGTGTGTGAGATAAGATAAGACATGGGAGTATGTTTGGGGAGACGACGTCATGGAGACTCATTAAAATACCTTTCTGACCAGACTCAGCGGCCCACTATGTGTGTGTGTGTGCGCGCACATGGAGGGTGGTACTTTATTGATGTGACACAACAGCACATGGCGGAAGCATGCATGCATTCTCCCCAAACCAAACATGGACATGGAACTGCTGGTCGCCTGGATAACACACTCATGCAGGCATGCATGCACACGCACACGCACACACACACACACACAAACACACACACACACACAACCTGCCACGCTGTGCTCTTGAAGCCCCAGCGCATGTCATTGGAAAATCAATACGGCTATAGCTTTTTCATCCAATTAATTAGTGACTGCTGTGTGTGTGTGTGTGTGTGTGTGTCTGTGTGTGCGTGTGTGTGTGTCTGTGTGTGTGCGTGTGTTGTGCGTGGACTATACGTGTTTGCTTGCACGTGTGTTATTGTGTATACAGGTATTTGTTGCACACAGTAACTAAGTACATTACTTGTGTACTGTACTTCAGTAATTTCATCGACTACAACTATTAAGAAAACTGTGGCCTTTTTCCTGACGACAACCACCCTGATGCCTTGCCTTGTGGCTCTGGGGATCTTCGACGGGCGGTGGCCGCCGTTCGCACGCGTGGCGCATGCGTGCACATGGAACACGCCCCCTGAAGGATTAGAGGCATTCTCTGAAGCCCTATAACCACACCAAAGGGTCCAGGCGGTTTTAGCGTTGTCCCAGCGGTGTGATATATGTCCTGTTGCACGTTGACACACGTCGTCCCAAGTGATTCAACCGGTTGAATTCAATGGCCCCAAACCACACAAAGGGTCACCATGCAACTCCTGGCGACCCTTTGGTGTGTTTGGGCTTTAGACAGTGCCAGCCTATAGGAGGCCTGGAGGCAGCCCCCCAGTACAGTACTTGAGTCAAAGTGTAGATACTGCTGGTCAAATGTTTACTCAAATACAACTAAGTCTTTTTAATATTTTCCAGAAATGTGCACATACATTATCAAAAATAGCTGAGCTACAAGCTCATAACACTTCCCTTTGTGATGCGTTCTGGAGCTTGTAGATCGGCTTACATGGCCAATTCAATTCAAAGGGCTTTATTGGCATGAGAAAACATACATCTATACGTTCAATTCACTTTTCCCTCTCCTATATAAATGTAGTGGAGTCAAAGTGTAAAATGTGTCTTTGAATGGGTAGTGATGTGAAAGTCCATCCAATAATACAAATACTCAAGTAAATGTATGGTTAGCGTCATAATAGCCATCATGCAGGTGTGTGTGTGTGGTGTGCATCAATGCCTTGAAGGATTAGACACATTGTGTGTGCCGTGCATGGTGCCAGCCAGCAGGCCTGTAGGACACAGGGCTTTGGGCTAATCTGGTTACACAACACCATTCTTTGTCCCCCAGCCCACTAAGTGTGTCTTGCCATGTTGTTAGCTATAGGTATTGACATCATCGCTAGTTGCCCTGAGCCTGTAGCCTATACAGGATTACAAGTCCACTTGTCTGGGGAGCTGCGGAGAGCGACACCGGAGTCACTATACGCGACATCACGATGTTCTGCCAGTTTTTTTGGCGTAGGATCGCGCGGTTCACCGTCATTATTCTGATGCCGCATTGGTCCGCCTCACCCATTACTATAACCCTGTCCCTAAACTAACGGCACGCGAAGCACGTTACGATCGGATCCCGGATGTACACGCACGCACATGTACGGATGTGCACGCTCGCGCACACTATGTTGGGATCCTTTAGGATTTTAACCTTTACACTAGCACGCGTTCCCTGCAATTCATATTCCAAGTACCCAATTAAACGGCTACTTTGCATAACGGGCGGTGCAAATGTAGCTTCGCATTAATGAATGGCATTTTATAGCGCTTTTCCAAGTGCTCAAAGCGCTTTACAATGGTTCATTCATTCATACATTGGGAGGTGAAGCGGCGAACAGTCGACGCCAGCGTCCTCACTTCCCATATTCACACACCAACGGTGGCACGCTAGCACTGACCGACTCATTGGAGGCAATGTGGGGTTCAGTGTCTTGCCAAGGACACTTCCACATGTGGACAGGAGCAGCCGGGATTCGAACCGCCGACCCACGGATCATTGACGGCCTTATGCTCTACTCCTGAGCCACAGCCGCCCCAGTATATACGCAGTGCCGTTGCTTCCAGTATATCTGCACACAGCAGGGATGCCTCAGCCTCCGTCGCAGAAGAGAAACGTAGACCTGAAACCTAATCGCAGAACATACAGCCTGTGTGCTTATTCACCAGGGGTCCAAATTAACAGTTTTGGACATACAGGGTTTTCGACGACATTATGCAGAATAAACAGGCTTGATCGCAAGGATGCAGGAAAAGGGCTTTTCACGCTTGCGATGGTAAGCCCCGGCTCCTCTGATCCCTGCAAAAAGCCGGGGCCACACATTGATTAACCACAGCTTTACGTTTAAACCCCGGGGTTAATGATTCAGGCGTCGGTTGTGCGGGGGGTTGGTGTCCACAATGGGGCAGGGGGGCCATTTGTCTGGTGTCTCTGTGAACGGGACTCATTATAAGCTTGTAGATCTGCTATTCTTCCTGCGAAAGCTTTCCCCACAACGCTGGGATTTAAAAGTGTCCCTGCTGATGGAGAGAGGTCGTTGCCATATTGTCCCCGATAGAATAAAGATGAAGTAACTGAGGATTTCACAGTGTTGAATGGGGGGTGCCAGGGATTAACACTGGGCCATGCAGATGCGATTGTCGATTGTTTTGAGTTTGTTGGACAATGAAGCATCAATTTGGACTTTTAGAAGGCCTGCACATAAATATGCTAGAGTCACTTTCATTCATTGCAGATTCACTGCCGCTATATACGTCACGAGACGTGAATGCAGTGTGTTATTATTGTATACCGGTTATATAAAACAAAACCGGTCACAACAAGATGTATTTTTTATGGCCACATGACGTCAATGTTATAGTCTAACTGCTGTAAACAAACATAATAGTCCATAGACTTGGCTGAGACATGTCTACGTCACGTTTAGTGCCTCTAAACTCATGCCATTAGATTTTTGTTTTAAACTGCTCTAAACAACATAAAAAGTCCATAGATGTGGCCCTCAAAACATGTATCAAATGGGAGTCCATGCATTGATCTGTAACAAGAAAACGCATTCCTGTTATATCTCCTCATAGTATAGTGCAAGTGCAACACTATACTGTAGGAAGGAACGCTGTAGATAAAGCCCAGATATAACGTCTTTAACCCATTTTGGGGCGGGAACCCCTTTTGGTGTTTGATAATTTAGCTATTTTTGAAAGATCGTGAACATATTTATTTCATTTAGAAGATGTTTTATTTTATTTTGAGGTCAGGCCTAAATGGGTTAACTAGCCCCCGCCCCCTCCTCCCCCCCCCCCCCCCCCCGCTGTTCCATCCAACCACACAGGGCCATATCCCCGTCATTTTGTCTTCTGTTGAGCCCACATCTCCATGGGGGTTATCAATAACCATGCATCTCCATGGCGATTATCAATACACTGCTCCCAATCAATGAACATTAAAGTCCTAACACAGACATTGTTGTCAGGCTGACAGAATGGCCAAGGCTCTAGCTGTGCTGTTATCCTCTGCCGCTCTGGCTCCCTCCATCTTTCAAGCTGTCTCCCAATAGACCCAACTCTCTCTTTTTAGTACTGTATAGATTGACCAGTGTTTTTTAAGGGTTTGTGGTTTGTTTCTCTGCCTTTCGTGTCATTCTGAAAACCTGTTCTGGAGATTAATGTCAGGCACAGTAAACTTACTGTTTCTTTTTTGCTGAAGTGTTGTAGCCTGTATAGAAAGGGACTTTTCAAATGTTCTCTCTCTCTCTCTCTCTCTCTCTCTCTCTCTCTCTCTCTCTCTCTCTCTCTCTCTCTCTCTCTCTCTCTCTCTCTCTCTCTCTCTCTCTCTCTCTCCTCTCTCTCTATCCGTGTTGTGCCTTGTCTTCCCCGGCGTGGCCTTCACACCTGCGTAGGACTGCTCAGAGTTAAGCCTCTGTGTGTTTTGGCAGGTGACCTACATCAGTCACCAGAGGGGGGTCTTCACAGAACAAAGCCCCCCAGGATTACAGTCTAATCCCCCCGTGCAGCCACTCTTCCCTCTCGCCTCAACCAGAGAGTCACGGCGACCTATAGGCTGACACACGTCCCACCAGCAGTGGTGGGAAAAGTACATTTCTTTACTTAACCATTTTGACCTGAGATCAGATTTCTGAGATCAGAAAGCTATGTTTCCATGTCAGTCGTTCTTCGATTTTTCAAAAATAGCAGACCTACAAGCTCGTGTGGCGCGCTATGCTGGAACTCACCTATAGGCTGCTTTCTAGGGCATAGGCAGCTCCCGGCAGGAACTAGACACAGCTGCAGGACATGAGACTAATTAATTAGAGCGACGGAGAGAGAGGAGAGTGTGCATGTGTACGTGTGTGTGCGTGTCTGCGTCAATTTAACAAAGGTGCAGACGATCAGAAATCAGCAGAGAGACAGCGACGTTTGCCCTGAAGTGGACTTTGCCCCAGACTTATTTTTTTCTCCCAGGAAATAAAAACGTCTGGGTTTCCGAGGCTATGTTCATGGTAGCCTTTAGCTTTGTATCTTCATGTCTCTGGCTTCATTGAACATGAATGGTAGCCTCTGTAGCTTTGTATCTGCCAGTGTGGACGCATCAATACCCCTCGAGGGTCCCTGGGGGGTCCCTCTACTACCGCTGCAGTAAATATAGGCCTCGTCTTGGAGACACGGGCAGTAATTCTCTTTCCAGCTCACGATCGATGGAACCTCAACGCGACCCCGCGGTGCATTATGTGGCAGACAGAGTGCCTATAGTGCAAGGTCAGGGCAGGTCAGAGTTGATCTCTCCACCGTGTCGCGGGGGGAGGGGGCGGTCAATGTGATCCGGCCTCCCGTGGAGGGTTCAGGTTGAAAGGCGAGTCGGAAAGCAAGGCTTAGCGAGCGCCACCGAGGTCAGGAGGGTCGAAGGGAAGGTTGAGGTGTCAAAAGATAAGTAAGGGTTGTGACAATGAAGAGGCACAGATCCATCCCAAGACACCATGACTAACAACCAACCAACCAACGCACACACACACACAGCGAGAGAGAAACCAGATGCCGTGTTGACAGGACTTCACTACAGGCAGACATAACTTTTTTTTGCCAACGTAACCGGGGTCTCACCGCCACATCTCTCTGTGCAGGGCTCTACTCTATAGGTGCTGCTGCCGAGGTGAGGTACTGATTGCTACTAGTATAGTAGTAGTAGTTGTGTGTGTGTGTGTGTGTGTGTGTGTGTGTGTGTGTGTGTGTGTGTGTGTGTGTTGTGTGTGTGTGTGTGTGTGTGTGTGTGTGTGTGTGTGTGTGTGTGTGTGTGTGTGTGTGTGTGTGTGTGTGCGGCGTGTGCGTGTGCGTGCAGTCACGTAAGTTGAAATGACGTTATTTCTATGGCTACCCGTTCCCGGTACCCAGCATGTTGATATGGGTTCCCATGTGAACCCGAGTATCAGTACCCATCCCTAATCACAGCATGTTGATATGGGTTCCCATGTGGAACCGAGTATCAGTACCCATGTACCCCAGCATGTTGATATGGGTTCCCATGTGGAACCCAGTATCAGTACCCATCCCTAATCACAACGTGACACGTTGTGAGCTTGTCGATCGGCTATTTTTTGGCAAATATCATTTGGTGGGCACGGGGGAAGAAAAGAGATCCGAGTACGGTCGTATAAACTCCAGTCCTTTCCTCTCAGAATGGAGGGTTTAACCCATTTTGACCTGAGATCAGATTCTAAAATTGTCTTCTAAATCCTGACAGTTTCTGAAAAAGCTATGTGTCCATGTCAGTCGTTCTTCGATCTTTTCAAAAATAGCAGACCTTCAAGCTGAGCTTGTAGATCTGCTATTTTTCAATAGCTAAAGCATAACATAATGCTAACACCAAAAGGGGTCCCCGCCCAAAATGGGTTAAGTGGTCCAGCTCTTCATCAGTATCAGTCTCTCCTCATCACCATCGCCTCTCTCTCACTCCCAGCTTATTTCCGTT
>NC_137879.1:28564702-28609702 GCF_963924005.1 Protomyctophum bolini | reverse complement strand
AAACTTGTATAAAATACATTATATTATAAGTGATATAGTATCAATTCCAATACGTGACTCAATATAATGGTTTGAGACACAATGGAACTCGACAATTTAGCAGAATGCATTCGATTTGTTTTGTTCTTTTTTTTTTTACACATTTTGAATGTTGAAGACGTTTTTTTTATTCCAACAGATGTAATTAACTGTATATATATGATGAGGGTACAGTAGAGGGACAGGCGCATGTTCACAGCTGGCTGACAAGGGGCATATGTAACATAGTGGAAGAGGAGCAGAGCAGTCACCAGGGACCGGGGAGGACAGATCAATGTAGTGGTGTAATTAAAACATGTTTAATGTGGATGTGTTTCTCTTTACTCACAGCTTCTCTGAAAGGAACATGAAAGGGCAATGAGATGTGTGCCTTTTTTCTGCTTGTCTGAATCCCTCCTTCACCCATTTGATACTGCTCTCATCTCTCTGCACTTCCCTTTTAGCCTCTCCAATCTCTGTCTGTCTCTCTTTCTCTCAGTTCAATCCAATATATTTTATTGGCATGACAAGCATCATTATATTGCCAAAGCATCAATGGCATACAGATCTCTCTCTCTCTCTCTCTCTCTCTCTCTCTCTCTCTCTCTCTCTCTCTCTCTCTCTCTCTCTCTCTCTCTCTCTCTCTCTCTGAAGGACAAATTGTTTCATTCAATAGGAGGGACTGGAGGCAATTCAAACTTTGCTGTGCTTGCAGCTTGTTGGCATGTCAATGAGCATGCGTGTGTGTGCGTGCGTGCGCGTGAGGAGGACACAGAGGGGGGGAATTGAAATCGACTGGCACTCAATGTCAAAATGTCAATGAGGATCAACGTCACTCAGTAATGAGAAATGAAAGCCCCTTTAATAAGGCAGTCCAAATCGGAACTCTGGCTCCAGCCAAACCAGTGCATGCACTAACGTGTGCGTGACACACACCACACACACACACACACACACACACAAACACAAACGAGAGACCAAAGGCTTGGCAATGTGACTTCACAGGCGTGACCTTTGGGTGACACGCCTGTGCTGTGACTGTGTTTGATGACATGCAAAGCAAGGTTGGGTGGCGGTGAGGGAGGAGTGGGGGAAAAGGTGGGGGGGGGGGGGGGTAATTGGCCAATTGCAGCCCCCAGTGGAGGTTAATTGAGACGCACCCTCTCTCTCGCTCTCTCTCTCTCTCTGAGGTTCTGGGGGGGAGAGTTTCAATTAACGCTGTGAAGGTTGCCAGGGAGGCAAAGCCACGGGAACGCGCCGAGACTTCGTTAATGGAGTAATTAGGAGCGGCTTTCAGGTGAAACGCCGGAGGACCGATTGCAATAGGCTGTGGCACACACACACACACACACACACACACACACACACACACACACACACACACACACACCATCTACACAACACTGTTGACAAAACCACGTGGGCCTGTGTTGAGGTAGCTCTCCTCCAAACTGTTTACAACAGACTGGCAGTCCAATGAGGATGGGAGATCAGTCAGTTGGAAGGTGTGTAAAAAGGTTTCTGAGAGCCGACACCGACAGGCGGCTACTATACGGTGCTAAAATAGCCCAGGCTTGATGTATTTTTCGACAGAACCCGCTGCTATCAGACGGTTTGCTTCCCTGGCATTCGACACTTCCCTACGAGTTGCGACTTGTTCAACGGCACCGGACGCTTTCCAACGCTTAAGCGCCACCGACGTCGGTGAGGTGGAGAGCTGCCTTTCATCCCGTTGTGTATCTCATAGTTACTCTAGGCTCCGTGTTGTGAACTTGTAGATCCGATGTTTTCACTCTGTGAAATGTCGTGAATTCATAATGCATTCTTGCGATTTTGGTTCCTTGCCAAATGTCTGTTTTACGACGGGTCTCAAGCCGAAAACATTTTTGGTACCACTGGCTCGACGACGACTGTGTGCTTCCAGGGAGAATATACTGGAAGACGTGCGCTCGTAAAAATGTGCAGCGCTTCTGATGGCGGCGGCGGCGATGCAACAGTATTGAAACGCAGCCATCCAGTAATGGCGGTGCGGACCCAGCATACTCTAATGGAGTCAGAGGTTGCCTACCGCAAGGAGATGGAATTGTATTTCATAACGCTAAGTAAGAGCTCTGGCCATAAAGAGCTATGTATGTACAATTCCTCTTTTATGCGTTGGCAGTTGGAGGGGATTTTCCAATGCTTGAAAGGCGATTGGGGGGAGGAGGGGGAGGAGGACCTACTGTATATAACCAACATTGACTGCTATTGCAGTTGGATGATGCGGCAGAGACGCTATTCGTCATGGTCACCGCGGCCAATCATGTCCATCCCAGAGGGGGGGAAATGGCTCCCAGAAGGCAGAAAGCACTTACAGACAGACGGGGGACCGGGTCCGGGGCCGATTAGGCTTCATTTTATAGCACTATTCCATGGTGTCGCCAAACCCCCTACTCCCAAAGCCCCCCCCCCCCCCCCCCCCCCGCGCGCGCCCCTCGCGCGACTGGATTTACCACGCCCAGGGGGACGGGAATAAACTTGAGTCTATATGACAGCTGAAGGCAAAGTAATGAAACTCGCCAGCGTCCCCCAGGAGAGACACAAATCCACACAGGTATTCCCAAAGCGCCCGGAGCGGTGTGGAGCGGAGAGGAGAGCCCCTCGCGGATCACTCTGACTCAGGAGAGAGACGACAGACACTCGTCCTTCTCCCTGTGTGACGCGCGTTCCCACAGGCTGGAAACCTTGTACTGTATATCCAAAAAAAAAAGAATGTAGTTATTATTTAGGCAAACATTTGTTTTCCCTTGGGTTATATTTATAAAAACCTACAGAACTAATTAACCGCTCTTCACTTGGTTTCATGTTACGCTCTCGAGAGTTAAATTGTTGTTAAACATCTGCGTCTACACAATTAGAAAATGTAGTAAGAATTGTTGTTTTGATCCATATTTGCCTGTTACTGTATGCTACCACATAAACACAGCATGGAATTCCATGTGGTGGACAAAATCGTATCCAACAATAACAATATTATTTAGTTTTGGGTCTTTAGATTAAATCTCAGTGGTCCGCGGCTCAAAGGCTGAATAAAGAATGGGCCTTTATATGAGAAAGGTTGAGAAACACTGATGTAGTGTATTGGTGAAAGTATCCAAAAATACAAATTACTCAAGTAAAGTATACCGAAACTAAAACAGTACACAAATGAGTTACTATCCACCTGCATGTTGGCTATACCGCCAGCGTACTGTATCCCTATCATGGAAGGGTTCACGTTTCACGTTTTGGCAAAGGCGACCGCGATGTCTGCGCAGCACTGCAAACGATACCATGAAATGCTCACCACCGGCGGCGGCGGCGGTGTGGGTGTGTGTTCTCGATAACGTGGAGCGCATTAGTGAAAGGAATGAATACAAAAGCTTAAAGGAGAAATTAAACGATGCTTCGTTAGACCAAAGCTGCCCACCTGGGGGAGGTGTATCTGGCTGGGCAAATGTCCAACCATCCATGCGTGTGCGTCTGCCTACAGGTGGGTGAGCAGGCACACTGAAATTACGCTTCCGGGAGGGAGGGAGGGGGGAAGGTTTGGATTATAGTCAGCTGGTGTTGTTTTTCTTTCTGCACCACCTGAGACACTGAACTGAAGAGAAAACATATTTCTCTCAGGAATGTCTGTCTGTGCCGGTGGGCACCATGTTGGGAAATGATGATGGAGTTTGGCACCACGTGGGGAGTTAAAAGAGTAGTTCTCCCCAAAAAAAAAAAGTTTTCCTGAGCAACACAGCGACGACTCCGGTAGGACACTCAACAGCTACCTGGTCATCAAATGATTGGCTCAGGAATACGACAAAAACAAAACAAACAAATCTCCATGAATTCAATGATAGCAGTTTGATATAGCACAGTATAGTACCACAGACCTCCCATTTGATGCCACTTTTTAAAACACAGTATGTTTTCTCATACTAATAAAGTTCCTTTGAATTGTATTGTTCATTTAACCAAATGGAATTGGGCACTGGCCTACTTGAAACGATATGTATGCCCCACCCAGTTATTTTGCCTGTCCAGAGCCTGGGCAGAGGCCTTTTGTGGCGGTTCTGGACAATCGTGGATCCGACCGACTCAAGGTCGGGCACTGCACTCCGTGGTGGTGTGGAACGCGTGTGTGGAATTGGACTTGGTGCCTTTATAGATAGATTGATAATTATTATGGACTTAGATGGTTCTTCATCTCAACTGCTCAATTAATGAACCCCCATCTAAACATATTTTGTACCAGACACATGGAGCATTCTACTATCAAGGTGTTCAACGAGTTAAACTATGTTGACCAAAGGACTTATTTTAGCTTTAGTTTTGACTTTGGGGAGGAGGGAGTCTGCAGCCTGTCTGGCCTGGAACCAGCAGCTCTGACATATCATAACCAAAAAGAACAGTGCCAAACCCTAACCGTAAGAACTGGGCCTAACCAAATAATAGCCATGCCGTTATCGATCGTGGCAGCTTGTGTCCAATGTGGTCCACATTTCACAGTTGACATTGAAAAAACATTGGCATACAGCTCTTCAGTAGTGGAAAGAAACTAAGTATATTTACTCAAGTACGGTAGCCTACGTAGGTATACAAATATACATACAAATATGTGGTACTTCTTTTTAACTTTACTGGCCTATTTTCAATACTTTAACTTCTACTCCACTACATCCCAGAGGAAAAATATTGTTATTTTTCTCCGCTAGACTTTTATGTGAAAGCTTTAGTTAATAGTTACTTTGTAGATTTTGACTATTATTACAGAACATACTCTAACCAGTTCAGCCCTATACATTTAGTCCATTTGAAAGTAGCCGATCTACGAGCTTGTATGTCTGCTATATTAACGATTTTCAGACATTTTGAACTTGTGAAATGGGACATTTCTGCATAAGGAGTACTTTTTTTGCTTTTGGTACTTTATGTATATTTTGATGCCAACTTTTCAACTTTCACTCAAGTACATTTGAACTTTTACATTGTTGTATTTAAAGTGGAACGTGTGACTATAACGCTCCCATCACTGTCCACATTTCACAGTTGACATTGAGGAAACATTGGCATGCAGCTCTTAGAATTAAAGCCATGACTTGAATTAAGCCCGTGGAATGTTTCCACACCATCATTATTCTTCCAAAATACAAGTCCTTGTAGACCTACTTACTCTGTTTGTCCTTGGCAGTTATACAGACCATATTGACATAGTGTTGCTGTCGGGCAGAAACCGTGTATCTACATATTTAATCTTTTTTTTTTAGGTTTTGTTTATTTTATCAATGCAGTACTTCACTATACGGTGTTGCACAAAACGTAAAACTCTCTCCCCGTTCCCTGTCAAGTTACTCTGTATCTATCAATAATGTAAAAAAAAAGCCCAAAAGATATCTTAAAAAATAGATTTATAGCTTCCTTCATGCCAGTGTTGATTTTAACAGCACTTTATTATTTAGTTTTAGTCATAGTCTTTTGAATAACATTTAGTTTTAGTCATTTTGAAAAGTTTTCGTTTTTAGTCCAGTTTTAGTCGACTAAATGCTACAGAATAAGAATGAGTTTAAATCTACTGTTGATTTTGTCGACCAAAAAAGTCTCTTGATGACAACATGGCTGATTTTCCACTTCCACGCATGCTGAATCGCAACGCATTAAGTGAGCTTGTACATCTGTTATTTTCAGAGTGCAACACCTAAGCCCAACCCAACATACAGATAATGACTATGAGATACATTTTCCTCATAGTTCTAGTCGATGAAATTCACTCTGTTTTGGATATAATAGATGCAAGGTTTCCATGTGTCAGTGGTGACATTGACACCAGTACATGAACACAGGGTTTAATCTAGGGGTAATTCCCAGCCTCAAAAAGTCCTTGGCCGGGGGCAGGGCTAGACGCCACTTCTCCCAACACATCACAAGGGGACACAGACACACACACACACACACACACACACACAGGGTCTGGACCAACCGCCATGGCCGTGATTCCACTCAGTCGGTGCCAGTCGACAGAACAGAGCTGCTATACGGCCAAATAAGGCAAATAATCAAGTCGCTTGAAGTAGTGTGTGTTTGGATCCAGTTTCCCAGCCCGGCCCACTGGCACCCACATTACAGTACACCAGATCACACCCATCAACAATATGCTCCCTTTCAGGCACGTGCGCCCTTTACCCTTTGTATAAAAACTGGCATCTCTCTCCAGACCATGAATGCAGCATTTTTCTATGGTGCAAAGAATTTTGTCTTTGTGTAGAAAATAAATCCATGTCGTATGCTGCGTCTCCAGTAGCTAAAGAGCATGGGGTCGCGCACCGAAACTAGTTCACACAAATGCACAGAGTAGTGAGTACCAGTAGGGGCAAAAGTGGCACTGTTGTGCCAGAAACAGAGAGAGGGAGATTGTGTTGCACTGTTGCCTAGTGCTAATTACAGAGAGAGAGAGAGAGAGAGAGAGAGAGAGAGGCAGGGGGAGAGGGGAGTTGATTTTATTATTATTTTGCCCAAAGTGCCCTTTTAAGAAATTTCAGCCCTAACATTCACTGCCTGCCTCTCTCTCTCTCTTTATTTCGGTCTCTCTCTCTCTCTCTCTCTCTCTCTCTCTCTCTCTCTCTCTCTCTCTCTCTCGGCCACCTTCGCAGTGCAGTGAGCCATGGGGGAAAGCTATATAAAGGACAGATTAGGCCCGTTAATGATGGCCAGTCTATTGAGCCTATGGGACTATACCCTCTCTCTCTCTCTCTCTCTCTCTCTCCACAATTCCCTTTTTTCTCTCTTCATTACAGGAAAGTGGTCCTACCCCCCGCCCCCCCCCCACCCCACCCCCATGGCACCATGTCTATAGCTTGTCTCCTCCATACATCACAGAGATGTCCTCCAGATTAGCCGGGTGGGGAGGAGACAGCGTCCAATGAGTACCGCTTTGGCGCTCGAATAACTCTCTCTGATGGCTCTCTCTGTCTAGAGCACCACGACGAGGTCCCTGTACAACCAGTACAGGTCCCTGAACAACCAGTACAGGTCCCTGTACAACCAGTACAGGGACAGAGTGGTGTGTGTTTAGGGAGGAAAACTGATGAATCAAACATCAGTGCAGCCAACAGTGGTGTTGTTTTTTGGTTTGTCTTTTCCATCTCCTTGGAAAGAGTGAACCACCACACATGTTTCCTTTTTTTTACGCGTTCCAAAAATAACAACTACACTAAATCCCTTGTGGGAGATTTGGGGGGGATGTGGGGATGGGGAGTGTGGGGGGGGGGGGGGTCTTGTCTTTCTTATCTGCCCCATGCTGCTTGTGTTTCCATCGCCCCTGGATCCCCCCCAACCGATTGCGAACATACACACACTGACACTGACACACGCACGAACGCACTCGCACACACACACACACACACACACACACACACACACACACACACACACACACACAGAGTAACACACACACAGTCACACACACAGTGCGGCTGTCATTATCTTCCAATCCCTTATACTGTAGTTTCAGGTGTGGGAGAGTCATATGCAGCAGCTTGAGACCATGCAGCAATTCAGCGGTTCTTTTCCCTGGACTGCATTGAGAGCACTGACAATCAGTCAGTCAGTCAGTCAGTCAGTCAGTCAGTCAGTCGTCAGTCAGTCAGTCAGTCAGTCAGTCAGTCTGCCTGCCTGCTTGCCTGAGTGTGTGTGTGTGTGTGTGTGTGTGTGTGTGTGTGTGTGTGTGTGTGTGTGTGTGTGTGTGTGTGTGTGTGTGTGTGTGTGTGTGTGTGTGTGTGTGTGTGTGCGTGTGTGCGCCTGCATGTGCGTGTGGACTTCATGTCTGCTATACTGTAGCCCGCAGAACATGGAGAGAGAATGAAACCTGCCATGGCTCACTGTGGATGTTTCTGCATTTTAAAACCTTTTCATTTCATTTGAAGGACAATGATTAAGAGCGATTAAGCGATTAAGAGCGTCTGCTAAATGCCTAAATTGTAAATGATAAAAAAAAAGAAAAACGGCATGTCATGAAACCTTAACCCATTTAGGCCTGACCTCAACATTTTAAAAGATATATTCTAAATCCTCCAGTTTTCTGAAATAAATATTTTCAGGATTTTTCAAAAAATAGCAGACCTACAAGCTCGTAGCGTGCCACTCGGTGTTGCACTATGAGCTTGTATATCTGCTATTTTTCAATAGCTAAATTATAACAATGTTTAAAACACCAAAAGGATCCCAAGGATCCCAACCCTATAGTAGTGACTAAATAGCAACTATATATTTCACCAGGAGTATTTATACTTTTGAGTTTTGACTCAAGTAATGGGTTGGCGAGTACTGGAATAGCCGACTGGATCGCGTCTCTCCACCGCATACTTTGAGGCGTCACTGATTGTAATTGTAATTCTGACAGAAATATGTGTCGCATATTATACTTTCCACCCTCTCTTCCCGCAACTGGCTCTGTAAATTATGCAATACCAATAACTGACTTAAACCGTAGAATAATCTTTGAAGATGGGAAACTGTGTTGATGGAGCAAATTGTGATAAAGTGGATGTCATCTATAATTATTCCTTTTTTATCTCTTTCTCTTCTCGGTGCCGTTTACCTCAACTCTGAAAATCTACACAGGTAATAATAATAAAATAATCTCTATCTCTCTCTCTCTCTCTCTCTCTCTCTCTCTCTCCCCCCCTTCCTTCCAGGCGAGGTTAACACAATCTCTGACAGTGCTGAGTGCTTTACAGTTTTTGTTGTAACTTATTAATATTCATGAGATTTCATAACGAGTGTTGTTGAGCCTGGCTCGCCGTGTTTGTTGGACTGATGATACTTGTGACCACCTACGTTCAACACACACACACACACACACACAGTCCCTGGATCGTGTGTGTGTGTGTGTCCGTGTGAATGTCTGTGTGCTTATGCTGGGTACACACACACACACACACATGTGTACACACACACACACGCGCGCACACACATAGAGGTGTGAATTGCTTGGAATAATAAGCAGCAGTGCTCTCTAAAGTACCCCTGGCCCATGCACGCCAATAAGAAGCAATTACAGCTTTTGACCCTTTGGCCTCCCTCTCTCTCTCTCTCTCTCTCTCTCTCTCGTGGAGTAGACGTAAACTTGTACTTAAGTAATTTATACTTAGTTACTTTCCACTCCTGCTCCTCTCTCTCCCCCCTCTCTCTCTCCCCCCTCTCCGTCTCTCTCTCTCTCCTAGCTATCCGTTCTCCTCAGTGTTGTCTGAACATTGTTACCGCAGGTCTCACGTCTTCACTAACACGTCTTCCATTTATCCAATTCACTAAACAGTCAATCAGACCTTCCCCTCCACACACACACACACACACACACACACACGCACACTCACACACACGCACACACACGCACACGCTCGCACTTTTCTCTTTTTACTCCCCGTTTTGTATTATTCTGCCGAATCAGCTCCCCACCTCACTTCGTCGTCCGAGTGTAAGAAAGGAGGAAATTCAATAATTCAGATAAAAGTTGGTTGTGCGAGATGCCGATAAAAATGCAAGCCCAGCAGTCCTCCTCCTTCATCCTTCTCCTCATCCTCCTCCTTCGCACGCCTTTCTCGCTGAAGTCCAGGAGAAGATGATGCTTTAACACCAGCCGTTTATGTGTGGAGAAAGAGACTCGGTGTGTAGCGTTTATAGCCAGGGCGGTCTCCATTATGGCGGTGTGTAGCGTTTATATATGGCTAGGCTAGGCTAAACTTCCGCTCACTCGAGCCAGTGAGTTATAATGATACTTCCGGCAGTCTTCCGGATGCTTCAAAACGCCACTGAGCAACTTCCACTGAAATGAATATCGGGGGGCGGGGCTAACGCTCTGGTTCGGTCTCTATCCTTTATAGCTCTATGGTTTAAGGGCGGTCTCCATTATGGGTTTGAATCTCAAATGCTTGATTGGTATACGTGATAGACATACAGTACATATGCGAGTGTATACGATATAGCCAACACCAACTCGGGTACAAAGTACCAAAAGTACAGAATGTCCCTTTACACAGGGTATAGGAATATACAAACCTCTTGAAAATAGCAGATCTACAAGCATACAATGTATCACATCGTGCCACATTGTGAGCTTGTAGATCTGTTATATGTTAATGGCCAAAATGTATAGGTCTGAAGGGGTTTTGTAATAATCAAAATCAACAAAGTAACTAAAATGTTCAAATAATTGTAGTGGCATAAAAAGTACAATATTTATCTCTGAGATGTAGTGGAGAAGTAGAAGTATTGAAAATTGAGATACCCTAATAAAGTACACGTGACCAGGGGTCCTTGAGGGAGTTCCAGGGGATCCCCAGCTAAATGATATATATATAGTTAGAAACCAAATGGACCCTAATGGGTCTGTAACTCTGAGAGTGTACAAATGGAACCAAACGGGTCCATTTGGTTCCATTTGTACACTCTCAGAGTTAAAATTAACATTGATTTTAACATTTAAATTGGGGGTCCCAGAGATAAAAACGCCATTAAATGAGAGGGTCCGTAGACTAATGCATGTCAAACTGGGGGTCCTTGAGATTAAACTGGTTGAGAATCACTGCTAGAGCCGTAAAAGTCTTCTCTTATGGGGGTCCCTGGCATATCTTTTCAAATGGGGGTCCGCGGGCCAATAAGTGTCACATTGGGGGTCCTTGACATGAAAAAGTTTGGGAACCACTGCTTTACAACACTGTATGCAATGGAAAAGTTTGAGAATCACTGCATTGTCATCCGACATGACCTTCACTGCAGCACAGTGTCCCTGTCTACATGTACCCTGGTGTGCTTTAGAGTTCTCTGGAAAAAATAATATCTGTTCAATAAATGTACTTTTCTAACCCCAAAGAATGTCCCTAAAGGAGTTAGTCGTACAGTAGCTTTTGGCTCCGTGCAGCTTTTTGCCCTCACTTAGTAATCCATATCCTTATGAATTATGCATCATGTCTGATCCGCGACAATTTGGTTTTCCAATGAGAATCCACAGAGAACATCCGTGCATAACCCATTTTGGGCGGGAACCGCTTTTGGTGTTATTTGGTGTTATTGGTGCTATTGAAAAAAAATAGCAGATCTAATAGCAGATCTACAAGCTCATAGCGCGCTACGAGCTTGTAGGTCTGCTATTTTTGAAAAATCAAAGAACGACTGACATAGAAACATAGCTTTTTCAGAAAACTGTCAGGATGTAGAAGAGATTTTTAGAATCTGATCTCTGGTCAAAATGGGATAAACACGGAAAGCACTGCGACCAAAACAGGAGCCAGTCGCTACAGGACAATTTATGCATCGAGCGACATGTGTCGGCCGAGGAACGGAACACTGGCATTTCCACTGGCGTGGGTCTTTAAGGACAGGTCCATCCAGGGACCACGAGGGGTCTCAAAAGGCTCATTCATAGTCTGGATTCTCGGTGGTGAGGTGACCACCGCTCCGGTGGTGAGGTGACCACCGGAGCTGAAATAACGTTGAGCAGTGGTGAGTAAAAACAGAGAGAGTGGCGGTGGTTTTCTCTTCACCGCGGCTCGTGACGTCACGTCGGTGGTCACCTCACCACCGAAAATCCAGACTATGAATGAGCCTTAACTCTGAGAGTGTACAAGTGAAATATGGAATATGCATGTGTATATACTCTCAGAGTTATGCGGATTATTGAAGTACAATATATAAAATATAAAAAATAACTTTGAGAACCGCTGATCTATAGTCAAGTCACATGCCTAACCGGTGTAAAGTTGATGGATAAAATGAATGTTGTGTGCATGTGCTCCATCATCATTTGCAGTTCTCGTGACAAGAGAAGAGATAGAGGCAGCTATAGGGCAGACCGCCGGGAGAGGTTTGGAGAGAAGGAAAACAAAAAGAACACTCGGATCAATAGATCAAAGCAATTTCCCTCCAACTGTGTCTGTGTCAATGTCTGGACAGTCCGCTGATGAAGTGCCGATGACAGGGCGTCTGGAACTTTGGAATGTCACACCAGTAGCCGGTGTTTGGAACATCATCAGCATATCGCCTCTGTCGGCTGGAAACCTCGTGTTCAAAGCTGTTACTTTTCAGGGTTCACATTTAAAAAAGTTGCAGATCGACGAGCTCGAAACACTCTGAGTGGATCTGCTGCCTTTGATGCTTTTGAGTGGCGCCGTAGTACGATCGAGCAGGGCGTTATACCAATAATAAAGAAAGCAGCACCATGCTGATGCTATACAGTGTTCCTAAGGTGTATTTAGTCCAACGGAACCAGTTAAACCTCAGCGGACTGCAGAACCCCGCGCTTCACAGCGCTCACATCGTCCCTCGTTCCCGCCAGGCGCATGAGCGCCGAGCACAGCGGGGGCAGCGCGGCCGTGGCGGCCACGTACGCCCAGTAGGGCACGGGCGGCGTGCAGCCCAGCGGGCACAGCGCCAGGCCGTGGCGCGCCCCGTCCCTCACGTGGTGCGTCGCCATGGCCACGAACAGCATCCACGGCAGCGAGGAGGCGCGACACAACGAGGCGCCGTCTGGGATCAGCGTCCGCGCGAGGAGCCAGAGCGAGAGGCACAGGGCGGGGATGAGCGAGGAGCAGTGGAGCGGAGGTCGGCGGGGGAGGGAGATGGCCGCCTCCAGCGACAGGGACCCGGCCATGTAGAAGTGGTCCACGTCTACGAGCGACGCCATCAGCCCGGCCAGCAGGACCTCGCACAGGTCGCGCTTTGTCCTCCATCCCCCGACCACGATGGCCCACGACCACAGGCCGACCAATCCGTGCGTGGCGTTGTCCACGGCCGCCCGCAGCCACAGGCGACGGCGGACCACTGACAGCGTGAGGGCGTGGTCGGCCGCCACGCAGAACAGCGCCAGGCCGGCGCAGCACGCCAGCAGGGAGGCGGAGCTAACCGTCTGCGGCGGCAGCAGGGTAGGAGGAGTTTTCTCTGTTTCCTCCATGGCGAGGCTGAGGTGGAAGGGGACAGACTGGCGTCTCGCCCTGCTTGTTTTGAATGCCACTCCTGATGGAGGCTGGGAGGCGGTGGAGGAGTCTAGCTCGGGTTGGACCCCTTGCATGTTGATTGGCGGGCTGGAGGCGCCGGCGCCTATCATCACCTGTGGATGGTGGGAGAGGCGGGTTGACAAACTCCTACCTCACGGAGATGCCAGGAGCGTAGAAGTAATGTAGAGAAACACAAAGCTTTATGGACAGCCGGGTGACGTACACGTGATGTAACGATGTTGTCGCTCGAGAACACACACATTTCCTGTAAACCATAAATGCCCAAAACAGGGCATTTTTCTGGGAGGGGATAAACACCACACCTGATGACACGGTCAGCTGAGTTTCAGTGATGTCATCAGTGCGTGTCACTGATGGCGTAATTCCTAACTACACCAGGCTTTTACCAAGGTATATGATGCTAAACCCAGTGTACTGTCTAGATGTCGTTCTGCCTTTCTGGTGGCTCGGTTGCCATTGTTGTCACAGCTTTGACCAGTATAACGGTCAGAGGGAGAAAGAGAGAGAGCGAGAGGTTTAATGAGCATGTTTTATGTCCCCGGCAGCGACAGCTCTCTCTCCGGCGTTGGCCAGTAAACACAGCAAAACACAAAGTAGAGACATACTTCTTTCTAACGACTTTAACGAAGCAATAACCGTCAAGTTGAAGCTCCTCGCCAACAAACGGAAAATAGCAGAGAGAGAGAGAGAGAGAGAGAGAGAGAGAACAAGATATGAAGATTGTTGCTCTACAGTTTTACAGAGTTAGTCATCATTGCGTCAGCTTTCAGTTATAATAAGGACACGAGAAGCGGTTGAGGCATCTTAACCAAACACAAGCCAGGAAGAGGCAGAGAGAGAGAGAGAGAGAGAGAGAGAGAGAGAGAGAGAGAGAGAGAGAGAGAGGTCACAGTTGAGTCAACCGTAAGCTCTAAAAAAAGAACATGACTAATATCCTCGTCTGAATGTTGGTCGTTTTGTTTGAGACTGCACAGCAGGATATGTCATGAGAGAGAGAGAGAGAGAGAGAGAGAGAGAGAGAGAGAGCATGCGTGAAATGTTAAATTTCTTAGTAAGAACTCGTCTAGAGTTGAGTCATAGATTCCTAACGAACCAGTCCCCGTACATCAACTCACTGGTGTAATTTATTGATGAATGTTGTGATCAGTGGTGTCAAATGCTGTGCTGAAGTCTATACAAAACAAGTTTGAACCAAACCAATGCCAGCAAAAGTTTTCAGTCTGGGTATTGTTATGGGGCTGATGAAATCCAGACAGAAAAATACTCTAGTTCTATATATTTGTGTCTTTCACGCCAAGAACGAAGCAGTCTCCATTGTCTTTAAAACTGTGTATATCCTCACTGGTCCAATGGAGATTCATGTAGCGCTACAGCTACAGTATCTGGTAGATCTACAATCTCGCAATGTGTCACATGGCAAACCATTGCGAGCTTGTACATCGTCTATTTTCACACAGCCAATAGGGTTAATCCATTGAAACCGGGGAAATATCACAGTGCATTTCTTTCTGCCAGCTTGTACATCTCCTATTTTTTTTTAATCTTGAAAGTGCCTGAATACTGATTCCGAAGGCATTTGTAGAACTATTGATCTAGAAGGCATTTGTAGAATCTGCCTCAGCTCTTATTGGGATAAAGTTCTCTCACTGAGAACCACTGGCATACAGTCTGGTTAAGGAGGGGCAGTATACATATAACCACACAGAACAGAAGATAGTAATGGAGCAGCATTTTAAATGCTTCTTAAAGACAACAGATGCCCCCCCACTGCGACCAATTTGTCTGAGCGGAATACAACACTCTTGAAAATACTGTTGACTCTGCTTCTCTCTCCGAGGGAGGGATGGAGGGAGGGAGGGAAAGATCATCTTCGCTCCTCCTCAAGAGCTTAAACTTCTTAGTAAGCACTGTCGACATTGGCTGGCTGTAAGGAGGAGAGGGAGAGAGAAATAAATCGAGAGGGAGAGGGGTGTCAGGTATACAAAGACTCAGAGAGAAAGTTAGAGAGAGAGAGAGAGAGAGAGAGAGAGATACAAAGGGAGGTGGGGGTATAAGATTCAGAGAAAGAGAGAGAGGAGATGCAGTGTCCTCTTCTGACCCAGTGAGCTATATATGGAAATAAGCAGACAGTGATATGTGAGGGTTTAGCACAGAGAGCAGGCCAGGCCCCATCGATGCTAGCTTTCCCACAAACACACAGCCAGTGTTGCCATGTCCGCTTATAAGCGACGTTGGGCTTCTTTTTCTGTAAAGTTGCGTACTGTAAACTATTGGTGGTTGTGAGGCTTATTTGAGCTTTTTTTTTAAATTATTTATTATTATTCAAATGCGTGGTTCTCAAATATTTGCATGTTATGGATCCCTAAATAAATGTATTTGTCCCTAACCCCCATCTGAAGATGTTGTGTGCCATGGAGCCCCGGACCAGATTTGTGGTGTTAGAATGTTCCACTTTTTTTTAAATAGCTGTTGTATACAGTATACCGTTTTAAAGTTTTCATGTGGCCTAATGTAGTGGGATCAGGATGCACATGCAGATCCGACACACCAAAGGTCCGACATGTGGGAAAAAATCGCCAGTCGCTCCCGACAATGTGTTGGTCCGACATGCGTTGCGCCGTGCTTGCGCTTAGGGTTAGTTTAGAGTTTTGGGTATAGGGTGTGGGTCTACTGACAGTCGGACCAATAGTATGTCTTGTTTTCCTAGATCTGGTTGCTTATTTCACAAAAGCTGGCAACACTGACACACAGCCATGCTCATGCAAACACAACCCACATGCACGTGCACGCACACGCACACACACACACACACACACACACACACACACACACACACATACCACAGTGTAGCCCTGTTTGTGTCTCCAAAAGCAGCAACAACACCGACGCAAGGTGATCGCAATAATTAGCAGCGCCCTCATCTCCGCTTGAAGGTGTGCTAATTAGCCAAAGAGTAGCGCTGGGTTAACGCAAACCTAAACCACGCTAATAAGGAACCTTGAGGTTCTTTTTCTTTACTTGAGCTACGGTACGTCCTCCTTTGAATACTTCTACATCAGAGGCAATGTTGTACTTGTGATCCTAAGCCATACTTGAGCTGTTTCTGAAAAAGAATGTTTGACAAATTCTGAAAAGTTTTATTTTTCTTTGGTACTTTGGTACTACTTTTACTTTCCCTATTGAAGACCTTGCCTTTCACTTGTAACAGAACATTTAGATGTTGTGATATTGACACATATAACTTTGGGGGGGGGGGGGGGGGGTAGTTCTGTTTCTTGGTATATGTGAATTGAATTGAATATGCACCCTAAAAGTTTGCAGAATATTTGACCATTTGTTTTATATGAGTTTCTCGTTAGTTATGGGCAATATTGATACTTTTACTTTAGTAAAAGGAAAAAGGCAGTTCTTCCCCCAGTGCGTAGGAGTGACATTGATAGAAGTTGTACAGGCCTCCAGGACAGTAGTGAGGCAGAACGTGTTGAACTTATTGAAAGGTTGAAATGTTTGGAAGCGGCCAAAAATATACATTTGCATAATACTGCCACCACGCTCGTGCTTTTTGGAAGGGATCCCGGTGAGTTTCTGTCTGTCTGTGATGTCAGTGTGTGTGTGTGTGTGTGTGTGTGTGTGTACACGCACACGTGCGCACGTGCGTGTCATTGTAACAGTAACAACTTGAACTTTGCATCCCCTCGCGCAGGACTCCTGTCCACCCCCACACTAAAATCCAGATTTATGCATGCTGTTAGTCGAGTGCCAGTGTTAGCACAAGTGTATAAATAGCCGATCTACAAGCTCACAACGCGTTCGGACGGCGACACATTGTGAGCTTGTAGATCGGCTATTGCACAGTGTGCGCCGTTGGCACGCAACTTGAGTGCGAGTCAGGCATAAAGCCAGTTTTGTGCTAAGTCATATTTTAAACAGAACCACAAGAAGAGATGGAGAAAGTTGAGAGAGAAAAAGTGTATACTCTTGTGTTTTAGGCATATATTCTGCAGCCTCCCCCCTGATCCCCTCCACCACCCAGGTTTCTGTTATGTCAGCCGAACAGAGAGAGAGAGAGAGTTTTGCATCGTTTGATCTGGGCTCCTCTCTCTCTCATTAATGGGTCCTGTGACAATGGGCGGGGGGTGGAGGGGGGCAGTCTGGCAGATGACAGGTGCGCAGAGAGGGGCGAGAGAGGGAGAGGTGTAGAGGCTGGCTGAAAGGTCCCAGTCGAGGGGGGGAAATGATCTATGACAGCTCTCACTTTACATCGGGAGTGCCGGGCGGATTGAACTCACTCTCGTTCAGCACGGGCGCCTCGGAGTGTGTGTGTGTGTGTGTGTGTGTGTGTGTGTGTGTGTGCGTGCGTGTGCGTGTGCGTGTTGGCCGGGGGGATGAGATAGATAGAATAACAGCCATTATTCAGAGAGGATATTACTGGTGTATGAGTAGTGGCCCTGGTGCTCTCTCTCTCTCTCTCTCTCTCTCTCCCACTATGGACAGGAGCCATCGAGGCAAACGATGCTTCTCTCTCGTTTAGTTTTGTTGTTTCTTTGTCTTGGATCTCACTCTCCGGGACGAAGGGACCTCAAAAGACCCCCCCAAAGACTCCCACCCACCTGTTTGCATGGCTTTTGAAATGACGTCATATATGGCAGTCAAGTCTATGGACTTTTAGAGCACTTTGTACCAAAAATCTGACCTTTAAAGCTTGGTTAGGGCACTGACGTGACAATGTGAGACGTCATGTGGCTATAAATACACCTTGTGACTGATTATCTTTCTTGACAGAAAGCCCCTCCTATATTCAGCTATTGGTGTAGATTTTCGTCTCACACAAACATTAAATTCCCATTGACAATGAATGGAGAATTGATGTCATATGTGTAGATGAGTGTAGGAAACAACTTTTGCACACCTAGAAATCAGGCGTCGGCACAGGTGCGTAGGCCAATGGACATCAATGAAAGGAATAGAATACACCCGCACAATGTATTTGCTCGGTACATGAGTATTTTCTTTTTAATGCAACTTTTCGGTCCCTCCGGAACTTCTAGGCATCAGTGTGTTCTGTGTAGGCATCATATGTAGACGAGCTTATAGTGTCTATTTTTGTCCACACAAACATTAAATTCCCATTGACAATGAATGGATAATTTTAGGTCATAGTGTCTGAGCTAATCGACTTATTGTCTATTTTACGTCATGTATAAATTGATGAGAGCGCCCCTGTCATTTGTATACAATAACACACTGCATTAATGTCTCGTACGCTACGAGTCGCAACTCTGTGACTCTGCCACATACTGTATGTGTGCAGGCTTCTAAAAGTCAAAGTGATGCTTCATGTCAACATTACCAGGTGCCCCTCACTTCACATGAGTGTGATTTTTATCATATGATGTAAGGAATTGGCAACAGTCGCACAGCCCCCCCCCACCGTGCCGCATTTTGAGCTTGTAGATCTGCTACTTTTGATGCTTTTGTATGCCTCGGTTATGTTCAAGTAGGGCTTTAACCCATTCTGACCTGAGATCAGATTCATACGAGGTTTCCACGGGACACACACTGGTCTGATTAACCCATTCTGACCTGAGATCAGATTCTAAAAATGTCAGTCGTTCTTCGAATTTTTCAAAAAATAGCAGACCTACAAGCTCGTATCGCGCCACTCGGTGGCGCGATATGAGCTTGTAGATCTGCTATTTTTCAATAGCTAAAGCATAACATGATGCCAACACCAAAATGGGTGCCCGGTCAGAATGGGTTAATTAATAAAAACAACAACAGACAGTTAAAATGTGGAGATAAGAGGTTTCTGCCTACAAAGTTACACACCGATATGCAATATGTATGCAACAACAACACAGAAACCAGTAGTGTTGAGTAACTTCACCACAGCAGGGTGGAGAGTGTAAGGGAGGGGACAGCCACACAAACACAAAGACAATGGGTCAATAAAATGACAGAACTGCCTTCTACCGCATGTATTTGTGTCAGCTGTGACTCGGAACCTAAGAATACTTCATGGTCAGTTGTTTTTATCTCCATATTCTCACTTTTTAGTAGTAGATCTACATACAAGGTTGAAACATGGCACGAAGCAACACATTTTGAGCTTGTAGAACTGCTGCTTTTGCTATTTATTTTTTTTGAATACTGAAAAGTAACAGTTTTGGGAATCAATGTAGCAATGCCCACTTTTACATGTATTTTTTCAAAATCTGTCTAACAACGCGTCGCACATGAGCTTGTGAGTATAAAATAGAGCTTATGTGTTAATGTGTGTTGTGTAATAATACTAATCTAAATCTACAAAGTAACCAGTAAAGGTTTACTTTGAGATAATTGTAGTGGCATAACAATAAATGCCTTTGAGATGTAGTTGAGTAGAAGTGCAAAGCACTGAGAAATGTAGGCTACACTAAAGCAAATGTACCTCAAAATTAAGTACAGTATTTGGTTACTTTCCAACAATGCTGCCACACAAAGACAACAGGAACAGAAAGTGACATACTGTAGCCTGGCGCCGCTCTATCAAGCATGTTTACATGTATGTGTGCCAGCAGTGACTCAGTAAGAATGCTTCATGATGTTTTAAGTGTTTTGGTTGTGAAACAACCTAGTGAAGTATTGTGCGTTGAGCCCACACGGAACACAGTGGTTAAAGGAGCTCCATTTAACATGCTAACGGTCACCAGCGTTGTGAAAACAACCCCCCACCTCGACTACGCCCACCCACCCTGCCCACAAGGGTTGCGTAACACTGTGAGATCTCTGTCCATTCGTCCGTTCAAGAGCTTCATCCAACTTTTACTTATTTTTTGCAAGCTCACAGCATGTAATAATAATAATGGCTTGAATTTATATGGCGCCTTTCATGAATGCAATGACACTTTTACTTCAAAGCATGAACAAATTAACAGCTGACAAACAAACATCCATTTGCCGCATAAGCCTGAGACAATGGGTGCAATGAATAGCATACAATGAAGAAGGGCTTTAGTAGTAGTAGTAATGTAGTACTTTGCTTTTACAATTCAGAGATGAAAATGAACTGGGTCCCTTGTCCCTGAGTAATTGTTTTTCGAATACAGAATTTGAGGGAATTAAAACATTTTGAGTGCTGAATATGTCTCACAGAAGCTTTTATGATCGCTATTCAATACCAATTAAGCAAGTGCTCGTTTTGTGCACACGCCCGCGGCCGCGACTGACTAGTTCTGGATTGTGTTGAGCTGTTTTTTAACGTACTGTAAATACGATTGCGTTGTCACCACTCAACTTCTCAGGCTTCTCATTGAAAATGAATTACTAGCCGCGTCAGTTGCTGCCCGTCTGAAAGGAAGTCAGAAAAAAGAATTGCAACAAAAACTCAAGAATTAATACGAAATTCACAGCTAAAACCGCTATAAAAACAAGGTATAGATACATTTCATGCACCCACAAAACTACTCAACATGTCAGGGTTCACAATGGGCTGGCAAGTAGACTAAGGTGCAACACAATTCAACAACCATGGTGCCTTCACAAAGAAAACCAATGAACGCTCTTACTGTGTGTGTGTGTGTGTGTGTGTGTGTGTGTGTGTGTGTGTGTGTGTGTGTGTGTGTGTGTGTGTGTGTGTGTGTGTGTGTGTGTGTGTGTGTGTGTGTGTGTGTGTGTGTGTGTGTGTGTGTGTGTGTGTGTGTGTGTGTGTGTGTGTGTGTGTGTGTGTGTGTGTGTGTGTGTGTGTGTGTGTGTGTGTGCGCGCGTGCGCACACACCAGTGCGGTGTGGAAGAAGATGTATCTAATTCCCAGTGTTTGTTTTAAAGCAGACAGAGTGTAGCAGATGTTCCAGTTCATTTTCTACGCTCCTCATCCGATGGTAGCAGCTTTGTGTGCTTGTGATGAATAACACTGGAATCCTAAAATCTCCACTCTGCTTTGATTGGAAAGAGCCTTTTACTCTAATTATACGCTCTTCTAGCTGGGGTTTGAGTGCCAAATCCATCAAGTGTGCAACGTTGCGGGTGAAATTGATATTTTCAGTTTATCCGCATCAGGCAAATTAAACTGACTCAATGCAAATTAATATACTTTTTAAGCCTGGAGTCTCACTCTCCACTTTTTATCCAGAACGGCTTGCAGTAAGCAAGCTGCATGTAGGGGCCTCTCTCCTGTTTCTGTAGTGTGAGGAGGCCTTGATAGCTGATTCCAATGAAAATCACTCGAATGCAATCGAGCCAGCAGGATGGCTGTGGCGGGCAGCGGTGGCTCAGTGGTAGAGTGGCTGGATGGTAACCGCAAGGTCGCCAGTTCGAATCCAGGCTCCCAAAGAGTGAGTGTCGAAGTGTCCTTGAGCAAGACACTGAACCCCTAATTGCTCCTGATGTGCTGGTTGGTGCCTTGCATGGTTTCTTCCGCCATCGGTGTATGAATGTGTGTGTGTGTGTGTGTGTGTGTGTGTGTGTGTGTGTGAATGGGTGAATGTAGTGCACAATCTCTTTAAAGCGCCTTGGATAAATGCGCTATATAAATGCAGTAATGCACAGTTTACCATTAGGAAACGTGGAGAAGCCCGACGTGTTGTTGGACGAGTTGACCTCAGTCATAGACCACGTCATAGTCCCCTAACCTCATATCGGTCTTAACTGGCCAAGGCAGTTTCACAATGTTATCACTTGGGCACACCCCTTGGGCATGGTTGCTAGTATGTCACATTCAGGGACTTTCCCCCGATCCAACACTTGATGCTGAGTGCCAAGCTAAGCTAAGCAGGGAGGCACTGTGTCCCATTCTTATAGTCTTTGGTAAGACCCGGGGGCGGGGAACCAAACCCTGACCTCCACCGTGCACATGCAGAGAATAGATGGGCGACAAGCCCAAGGCTTCACTCGCAATGCCAGCTTGTTGTGGTAGTTTTTCTTACTTTTAAATCATGGCTCTCATTTGGGTGTTGGCAAACCAACTGTAATGGCAGGAGTTATGTTCTCACCACTAAGTATCAGGTTGACGTGTCTGGTTGAAAACATAAAAAAAAAACACGTGTGAAGTCGAATACATCTTCTCTAAACAAATAATACAAATCTATAGACGTGGCTGCCACATGCCGTCACTTTTAGAAACATTACAATTCCATAGACTTGGCTGCCACATTTAGTACTCTAAACAAACATTAAAAGTCCATAGACTTGGCTGCCATATGACGTAATTTGCATTAGGGGAGCTAGCGCATTAAAAGAGGACTTCCACTTCTGCTGACTCAGCGGCTTTGGAGTTGCATAGTGACAGATAGATGGGCGTGTGTAAATCATCCGTGGTCATCAACATGCGACGTGACAGGAACGCTCTGTAGCTTCGTACGCCACACAGACAACGTGACAGGAACGCTCTGTAGCTTCGTACGCCACACAGACAGGAGCGCTCTGTAGCTTCGTACGCCACACAGACATCGACACGGTGGCTAAACTGTGGCTAAACTGATGTTCGCCGTGGACTAGGGACGCATGGTCTCATGTACTGTAGTCAAGAGTCTTAAAACACATCTGCCGATGAGACGGCGGACACAAACACAAATGTGTATTTAAATGCCTGTGTAATGATTCTTTCTTTCTTTATCCAACCATTAGTTATCATACCTCGCTCATTATCTCTCTCTCTCTCTCTCTCTCTCTGTCTCTCTCACTCTGTGTGTTATCAGCGGGGCCAGCTCGTCCCTGCCAGCTCTCTCCTCAGGAGCGCGGCCAGCTGCATAAACATTTCAGTGACAAGGACGGTCAACAGTTTACTGACCAAGCAAAAGTCTTCCTGGCAGCGCCCGCGCTGTGGGCGTGGGCCAGCAGGGTGTGCATGTGCGATAGCGTGTGTGTGTAGCGTGTTTTGTGTGTGTGTGTGTGTGTGTGTTCAGATTGTAAGTGTGTGGGTGTGCGTGAGTGGGTTTCTGTGTGTTCAGATTGTGTAGAAGTATAATATGTGAATGTGTACATGTGTGTGAATGCCTGTTTATGTTTACTTACTGTGTGTGTGTGGATGCGTGTGTTCATTCGTGCAATTTCCACTGTGTGACGTGCAACGCCACAGTGTGTGCAGTTGTGCGTGCACCGTGCATGTCAGAGTGCAAGCGTACATGTCTGTGCATATGTGTGTGTGTCTGCGTGACTTTGTCCGCGTGACGTTGCTTATTTTGCGTGCGTGCGTGCGTGCGTGGATGGAGAGGGAAGATGACAAATACCCCCTGATGTGCAGCCACTTTAGGATTGGCCCCCCACAGCTTCCACTCGGGGCAGGGCGGGGGTTGGAGAGAAGACAAAAACAAGAGACAAGTGGTCAATTTTTCACTTGTTTTATGGAGAGGTGCATTTATCTAATGCACTTAACTCCTGGGCCAACCTTGGAAGTGTGTGTGGTGTGACCAGTACTGATGCAGTGCTGTATTAAATATGGAGACTGCACTTCTGTTCTCATCGCTCACGCTGCCCTGTCGTCTTTTAGGAACTTAGGAACTGTTTTTTTTGGGGGGGGGGGGGGGGGGTTTCTACACCTAATCCCTTTCTCCCTTTCTTCCACTTTTTTCTGTTTCTTTCGGTGTTGGACAAATGACTCAACCGTAGTGCTTTGATTCAAAACATATATAAACGATCTGGGTCAAATATGACTTGACTACCGCATGCCCTACAATTTACAATTTAGGCATTTAGCAACAACACATGGTAATACATCAAATACATAAAAGATAGTCATCAAGAATCCTAAGTAAGCTAAGAACCTAATATCCGTCTAACAGTAGACTGTACAATGAAACTATGAGTATAAACTATGAATATAATCTATAGAGTTCTACAGTATGTCTACATATGATACAAATCCTATCTAAATTACTGTACACTAGTCCATACCCGGGGATATGCACACTCAAAGTATTTGCAGACTTTGGGTTATGTGCTGTGTATACTGTATGCATAATGTTTGAGAACCACTGCTCTGAAAGAACATTGGACAATGATGTTTGACAGTCAGCTATATTGTTGCTTATTGTGGAAGTGTTGACAGTTTAGCGTGCCTCTCACACGCGCGCGCACATTTAGTACATAAATCGTCTGGAAACGTCATAAGGATTGGAACCGAGAGGTGCGTTCGTCTGTGGACGTCCTAGCGACGTCCAAACGACACGGGGCGAGATAAGAATATTCAGAATGATTCCTATTTGTTTTTTTGGCATTTCGCTTTTCGCTTGCCGTATGCTAACGCTGTGTGCAACTATTAGCTTGTCATTGACTCCCATGAATGACTCGTATCTCCTCATCCAGGGCGCTCTCCGTGGTGATAAATGGATCGATATGCTGGCACTTAATTTCTGCTCCTCATCCGTCTGTCCCGCAAAATATGAACGCTTTTTGGAGCGTATATAAATATATTAAGATGATCGGAGATTGTGAGGTCACTTTGTGCGCGCGCGCACACACACACACACACACACCGCCTCCTGGCACACACACACACACACACACACACACACACACACACACACACACACACACACTGTGAAGGCCGTAGTACTGTAAATATGACATGAATATGAATGCAAAGTAGCGGTCCATGTGTGGACAGGCTACCTGTCGCCGCGGTGCATGGTGAGATGTGTGCAAACCGTGTAGTTTATCAGGAGAAGACTACCAAACGATGCAACACGCACACACAGTCAGCGGCGCCAAATTGTATAGGGCACAATTTGTTGTGTTGCAGCGCTAGCTAGAGGAAGCATGCCAGTGGGGTAACGGTGAGAACGGTGGCCTGTGATGCAGGTGTCGCCAAGAGACGCAGGTGTGTGAGGGTGCGAGGTGAATTCACTAATAAATTAATGTTGCATCCTTTGGTATTCTTCTCCTGATAAACTACACGGTTTGCACACATCTCACCATGCACAACGGCGACAGGTAGCCTGTCCACACATGGACCGCTACTTTGCATTCATATTCATGTGATATTGACAGTGCAAGACCCATTTGTGCATTTTTTAATCCACTAATAAATTCATTATAAATCAGTAATGTGTGAAAGTGGGAAAAGGGCTCCAGGAAGACCTCCATATAATTCTGGTCCATGCCTGTGTGTGAGAAGTGGGAGTGATTGGGCCAGGCAAGGTTGAGAGAAAGTGCTGTCAGGGACATTCAGACAGACAGACAGACAGACATTCGCTGAATTTTAGTATGATATACGTTTAGCCTTTGCATACGTCTGTAAGATCGCCCAGGCTAGGGCGAGTGCTACAGAAAGTCCTACGGGCTACGGTGGAGTCTGAAGACGTGGGTTTTCAGACTACGGCAGAAGATTGGGAGTGAGTCTGCAGTTCTGACTGCACTGGGAATTCATTCCATAGTTTTGGAGCCAGAAGGGAGAAGATTCTGGGACGTGTGGAGCGTTGCCCTGGCGTTTTTACTGAATGTTCTGCCAGCTTCCCTGTGTTGGCTGAGCTGACCCTACAAAGCCAAAGTGCAGTAACTGTGTTTTGGGACACACTGACTCATTTGTGTATCCCAAAGGTCAGATTAGCCTTTGTGGTGTTGGGGGATAAACAATTACCTGAAGAACAGGTATATGCAATTAGTGAAAGATCACTCATATGCAGATATCTCATTTGGCTTATCATAGTTTTCCTTTTCCCCGTGGTTACTGCACTTTGGCTTTCCAGGCTGCTCTGTCGAATTTGCGAAAGGCTTACATGCATTTAAACAATGGTTGAGTATTCAAAAGTAGAGTTAAAAATGATAATATGATAATTTATGATAATAAATAAATGAAAGATCAATAATAGTGAAAAGAGCTGATCTACAATCTACAATTCTACATGGTCAATGCATAATACACTGACTGCAAAGCCCAAAAGTACAATATTTGTCTTTGAAATGTAATGAAATGTAATATCCAAAATAATTACTCAAAGTAAAGTATACAGATATGACATCTAAAACAATATATTCAAGTGCTATCGTCTCTGTCGGGTGGAAACCTCATACTGTACGTATACGGTAGGCTTATATTCTGATGTCCAAAGACTCTTCAGATCAAATTCAAAAGCCTCAAAAGATCTGCAAGCTCGAAACGGGTCGCAAAGCAGTGTGCTTTGAGCTTGCAGATCTGCTATACATTTGTGTGCCGCTGTAGTTTGATCACGAACGAAGAAAAGGTTAAATAAATGGAGATAAGAGGTTAATTCTGCCCATGAACAGCAACGAAATGCACTTTTAGGTTTCCGTCCTAACACTGCGACCTCTTCCCCTTCACGTCGGTCTGTCAAGTCTGTCCTCTCGTGTCGATCACTCTCTTCCTTGTTCTCCCGTCTCTCTCTGCTTATCTCTCTCCGTTCTGTGGTGGTTGTTGTATAGGGAGGGAGGGAGGGAGGGAGGGAGGGAGACGGATGGCTGTTGGCCCGCGTCCAGCCCTGAAACGGATACCGGCCCCATTGAAATTCTCCTTAGCTAAGATAAATTAATTCCAACCTCTAACTGGATGCCGCCGCTGGCCTCTGTTGTGGTGATGGAAGTAGGGTGTGGGGGGGGGGGGGGGGGTGTTATAAACTCTAGCTTCCAGGCACCCATAGCTGCTGCTGAGCGGTATGTACTGTGAATTCCTGATATGACCGCACTCATTTATCTCTTAGAGCAAGCTATAGGATTTCCAAACTTTTCAGGCTGCAATATTTGAAATGGGGACCCCCCCCAAAATAATGATATTTGAACAAGCACTTGGCATTGTGTTTAGTTTGCACAGATAAACATCGTGAAAATTGCCGAACTTGAGGCTATATATCAACAAATTTAGCTGAGGACCACCTGGGGGACCCCCGGGCCCCAGTTTGAGAACCCCACTGCTCTAACCTATAAGCTGCTACCATTCAACCTTTTGTCCGAAACACGGAAAAACATGTCAATATGTGGAGTCAACCTGTCATGTCATGTGTATATCTGACAGGCTCACTCCCATCTCATCACGATATATCTGACCTTTATCCACACGTCCATATCTGAGGGATCATGTTGAATCATTGTAGTCTGTCAAGACCCGAGCCTGAATGAACCCATATATCCAAACCCTCAGCTGAACTAAATAACCCTATCTAACCTTTACCAAATTATTCTTACTATAGCAGTTTGAGAAATCATAATACAACATTTTTAATTTGTGGTTTGGACCCCAAGCCAATGGACAAAACTCTTCTCTTCTGGCCCGGAAGCCAACCGTCTGGGCACCTAGGCTGCCAAACCGGCCGGACGGCGTGCCATGGGCTTGACTCCCAAGCCCGACAGCCTCTGCCACGTGTCACTCCCCATCTCTATCCCCCTCTCCTGTCTGGCTACTGTTCCCTATCAATAAAATCATAAAAAGCCCCCCAAAAAACTAATCTTTAAAAACTGGGGGGAGGGTTCGATGGCACGATGGGTGTATTTTAATTTGGAGATCCTTGGCACGAAACAGTTAGAGAACTTAGTGGTTTAGGAAGGCACAGGTAGAATCTGTTAGAAACGGTTAGAGAACGTAGTGGTTTAGGAAGGCACAGGTAGAATCTGTTAGAAACAGTTAGAGAACTTAGTGGTTTAGGAAGGCACAGGTAGAATCTGTTAGAAACAGTTAGAGAACTTAGTGGTTTAGGAAGGCACAGGTAGAATCTGTTAGAAACGGTTAGAGAACGTAGTGGTTTAGGAAGGCACAGGTAGAATCTGTTAGAAACAGTTAGAGAACTTAGTGGTTTAGGAAGGCACAGGTAGAATCTGTTAGAAACAGTTAGAGAACGTAGTGGTTTAGGAAGGCACAGGTAGAATCTGTTAGAAACAGTTAGAGAACTTAGTGGTTTAGGAAGGCACAGGTAGAATCTGTTAGAAACAGTTAGAGAACTTAGTGGTTTAGGAAGGCACAGGTAGAATCTGTTAGAAACAGTTAGAGAACGTAGTGGTTTAGGAAGGCACAGGTAGAATCTGTTAGAAACAGTTAGAGAACGTATAGTGGTTTAGGAAGGCACAGGTAGAATCTGCCTGCACTGAATGGCTAATCCTGCCGGCGGGGCACAGAGGGCATTCATCTTCAAACGGCCTTCAGAGGACGGTAGTCGGTGCTAAACTTGATCAAAGACATCACAGACAATGAGAGAGCCATAAAGCAGGTCTGGTTGTTCAGCATGCTATAACAGGCCATGGGGCATCTATCCATGTCTGCCCAGGACCACATGTAGGGCATCTATCCTGAAGGCTGGGTTGTCTTCATGCCCAGGACCAACAGGGCTGTGAGCACCATGCCTTCACACTCAGCACATTTTTACAAAGGCGTATATCTCTGCAATGTGTCATGTCCGCACGCACACATGCATGCACACAAACACGCGTGCCGTGTGCATGCACACACACACACACACACACACACACACACACACACACACACACACACACACACACACACACACACACACACACTCTATGAATCATAAGTGAGCATACTTGTGGTTCATACTCTGAACTCTGCCGATGTTGTGTGCTGGTTTTTCTGTGTGTGGCATTGACCTTTTAAAGGGAATGTGCTGGTGTGAGCGAGTGAGAGAAGGAGTTACTGAGTTTGTTTGTGAGTGAGCGAGCGAGCGAGACAGTTGGAAGGTAACTGAGAGTGTGTGTGAGTGAATTAGTGAGTGAGTGACCATTTTCAAATACCAATGTCCGGGTGCTTGACATGAAAAAAGAACAGTGTGTGCTCAGCAACTCTGCGTAAATAAAGGACAAAACAAAGCCTATTTTGTACAGTACACATTTCAACAAGGCAATTCAATGTGCCTTACATAAACCATGAAGCAAAGATAACGCACAAAAGGACGTTTGAATTCAGCAAAATTCAAAATTAGCAAAGAATTAAACAGAAAAGCAAGACAGTACAATTACAGTTCAGAAGAGTAGCATAATTAGAAAGTAGGCTACTATAAAAGGCATGTTATGATTTAAAAGAACAGGGTATCACACAAGATCAGAAATGTATATTGTTGGCCCTGAATGCTTTATAAACCCATTGAAAAAGAGACCGAAAATAAGTTGATTCCAGGTGTGACTCTACAGTATTTGCACCGTACTGTACGTGTGTTTTCACACTTACAGACAGACTGATGGTCACTGGTGTCCCTTACTGGGACTCAACACACCCTCCATGGCCTCAGTTAGGATCAGGGGAGATGTGGCATGGATGTGGTGTTGTGGCTGTAGTTGTTGGTGTGTATCGATGCCGTCCGTCAGCCGGAGAAAAAATGGCTCTTTGCAGAGAGCTTCAGCTTTTCATTGTGTTTGGAAATTCCAGTTAACCTGTGATCTATAGGGTGCAGCCGCACACACACACACACACACACACACACACACACACACACACACACACACTCTCTCTCTCTCTCAGTTCTGCGATCAGTCATGGTTTTCAGACAGTCTGCTATCGTGTATATGTCTGTCTCGGAGCCAAATAGGCTTGGAGTCTGCAGTGCGTTTTTTTGTGGTAGATGTCCAACAGTTAATGTGATTTTCTTGAGCTATAATTTGTCCCATCACAGATTGTGGGAGGGCTGCGCTGCATGAGGCCTTGTGCTGGTAGAGGGAGGAGGTGATAGTCTCAGGACCATGTCATTTTGAATAACAAGTATTGGTAGCAGCCTACCAAGCTGTAGATTCTGAACATACAAGTATTCCTTGCCACAAAAAAGGGAAATAAAAACAACAAAATGAAATAAACATATCGGTATCAGTACTGGCTATCGGCTAAATTGTTATGTTAATCATGGGTCTCGGCCAATCATTTCTGTATCGGTGCATCCCTACTTGGTTACTTTCAACCACTGCCGTCGTCTCATACAATGATTACATTTCCTCACATCTTATACTAATTTGATCATTCTTTTCTGTATCGTAATTAACCATACTAGACCGGCAGCCTTCGCCAGTTATTATAATGGACAGACAAAACCTTCTGGGGCAAATTGGGACAGAAAATGCCAATCTACAAGCTCTCAATGCACCCCAGTCAAAACAAAATACAGTTTGTAGGATGTAAGCGGTTAAAATACATCTGTTTACTTTGTCCCCTCTCTACACCAAATCTCTTGTCCGAAAATAGGCGATCTACAGGCTCACGTTCACCTTGATCTCCACGGCTAATGCTATGTGTTCCCCAAAGAATATGGAATACCGTGGTTCAAGTGTTTAACCCATTCAGAACGGGAACCCCTTTTGGAGCATTATGTTATACTTTAGCTATTGAAAAATAGCAGATCAAGCTCATAGCGTGGCACCGAGTGCCGTGCTACGAGCTTTTAAGTATTTTGAAAAACATGTAGAACTTGAACAGAGCAACTTTCACTTCCAGTAGAGTAATATAATTGACCAGGACAGGAGTATATTGACTCAAGTACTGAGCGTTGAGTACTTTGTCCACAACTGTCTGCTGCAAGAGTGTCTGTCACTGACATTTGATTCTAGAGTATGTCCTTACTGCACTTGGAATTCCTTCTTCCTCAACTACTTTATCACCTTTTCCCTCTCTCTCCTCCCTGAACTCATGTGGTATCTGATGGAACCACATTTCATTAATATAGCCTAAATAATTGTTTTAAACTAAAAGTGTTACCCTGGTCTCTTGTCTCCCCTCATGGGTGAGAGAGCCAACTGGTAAATAGGTGTCCTGAAGCCGTCAGGCTGAAGGGTGCATGGCTCAGGCCATGAAGCTGTATTCTGAACTTTGCAATAAATCCGGACTCCGAAACCCTGATTCATCTGCCTGTGCCTCCGAGTTTATTCTGAGTATTTAGTCAAGTCTTTACGTCTGTTTATGGGCTCTATAGGGAGAGAAAAGCACTCATCTCTCTGTTTAGCTCATTTACTTCACTCACTTTTGTATTGTTCATCTCCGTCTCTGTCTCTCTCACTCTGGCCCTCTTTTCACATGCCTTGTCCCTCTGCAGTTCTGTCTGTTTAATTCCACACACAGACACACCGCGGACTCATCAGTATTCGTCGTGTTGACGTCGCGTTGTCTTTGTCTCCCCGCTTAGTCATTCATGTAATTTCCTCATGGCGGCGGCCACGACGGTTCCAAGCGGTCCCCAGCTCTCATTCAGGGAGAAGAATATATGCCCCTCCGTGAATGAATAGAAGAATATATGCCCCTCCATAAATGCCAAAACAACTAATACAAAAGAAATAAAGAACCCTCTGTTCTTCCCCGTGCATCAGACGTCATGGCAAATTGTTTTATTTTGTTGCGTTCTTGTGTGGGTTCTGGCCCGTTCTTGGACAAGATGACCGTATAAAGAAAGCGTACAATGCCAGCGTTAATGACGAAGCAATGTAATCAGCATCTGTGCCCAAAATCATGGCTTCTATTCTCCGGCACAGCGGCTGATCCCCTGATTGAATCCTCCCCCCGATGTAGACGCACAAAGAGTCCAAGAAAGAGAAGGGTATAAATGGTGTTGTTAAGTGGGTAAATGGATGAATGTATATAATGCACAATCTAGTATGTAACGAGCTTTTGGATAAAAGCGCTATATAAATGCACCATTTACCAATCATACACACATTTTGTACGCCGGCGGTGGAGAAAACCATGCAATCTGCAATTAGGGGTTCAGAGTCTTGCTCAAGTAACTTTGACACTAACCCATGGGGGAGCCCGGGATTGGACTTCATGGGAGCCTTGCGGTTTCCTATTCATCCTTACCGGCCACTACGTGTACCCCTGAGCCACTGCCACTGGGTGGTGCTGTGGTGGTTCTGCGGGTGACAGCGGTACATGTGTGGCGTGTTGGTTGGTGGTGGTGTAGGGCAGCAGCTTGGGACTCAGAAGGGTTAGGTCGAAGTGTCCTTGAGCAAGACAATGGACGCCAAATTGCTCCCGATGAGCAGGTTGGATGGCTGGAATGCACGTACGTATACATGATGTGCTGCCATGAGGCGAGATTCAAAAACAGTTGGCATCAGTTACAGCGACAGAACAGTCAATCAGTCAGCTTGTGCTGCAAGGAAATAACACGCCATTTTAAATTGTCTCGGTCGGATGGAAACCTCATACTGTAGAAGTGTAGATATGTACAAAACTGTTACTTTATGGAAACCTCATACTGTAGAAGTGTAGATATGTACAAAACTGTTACTTTATGGAAACCTCATACTGTAGAAGTGTAGATATGTACAAAACTGTTACTTTTCAGGATTAAAATAAAAAAATAGCAAAAGCAGCAGATCGACGTGCGTGCGTGCGTGCGTGCGTGCGTGCGTGCGTGCGTGCGTGCGTGCGTGCGTGCGTGCGTGCGTGCGTGCGTGCGTGCGTGCGTGCGTGCGTGCGTGCGTGCGTGCGTGCGTGCGTGCGTGCGTGCGTGCGTGCGTGCGTGCGTGCGTGCGTGCGTGCGTGCGTGCGTGCGTGCGTGCGTGCGTGCGTGCGTGCGTGCGTGCGTGCGTGCGCTGCTCAACAGTGCCATCCAGCGGTATCGGCGTGGTACTTCCGTGCTCATACACCCCCATCCCCACACTGCCTATAGAGTAGATATGTCTTCATTTTTCAGATCCCTCTGGTTTCGTTTTGGTCCAAGTGTACTTGAGCAAGACTGTCACAAAGACATCACTCCGCTGTCGATGTGTGATTAAGTGAATAAAATGTTCATTTTACAGCACTAATGTACCGTTCTACAAGCTCGGCTATTTCTATTATGTTTCAAGTTTCAACAGATGAATATGGAGATAAATGGAAATGATATTGAAATAATTGCGATTATCTCAAGCTAATTTGCGAGCAGGTAATTATGTAATAATAATTGTATGAATCGGGAATTATCAGGCTGTGGTTACTGCGAGCTGTGGTCATTTTTTCTTTTCCATTTTCCAACACTTTTACTTCTACTGCACTCTCAGAAGCACAGATTGTACTTTTACTCCACTACAATTATTTGAAAACTTGAGTTACTTTATATTACTGCACATTCATTAAACACTCTATATATTTCGGTTCTTTGAAAATAGCCGATCTACAGTACAAGGTTTGAAAACTTGGGAGATGGGACATTCTGCGTAACAACCACTTTCAAATGTTGGTACTTTAAGTGCATTTTGACGGCAGTATTATATCATTCCGGACGTTTGCTTGTAACAGCGTGTTTCTGCATTCATTTCACTTATAAGGTAAAAAGAAATGTATACTTTCTTCCACCACTGACTGCGAGGCCATTGCAGCAGGATGCGAGTGGACAGTGTGTGGAGGGAACATGTTGTTGGCAGCATGTGGCTATCCTGACAGTATACTGTATAGGAGGCACAACAGACTGTCTGCATGCTGTCCAGAGCAGGGTACAAACATTGTGTTCTGTCCCTCCCGATCACTGTCTGTCTGTGCCCTGCATGTGAAACTGCTACTGTATGTGTCTGCAGGTATAGGACTATAGGAGACACCCCAGTCACATCACAGCATCACACTCAAATACACTGCTCTGTTGGTGATATACATGCGTGCGTGTGTATGTGTGTGCGCGCGGGGGAATGTGTGTGTGCGCGCGTGGTAGCGGCTTAGAAAGGTCTCTCCAAGTTGGCAGCGTCCCCATGACAATTCCAGGTCACCACGCGCACGCACGCACAAACGCACACACACACACACACACACACACACACACACACACGTGTATTGCTATGGTGTGCATTACAGTGTGCATTGCACAGTATTATGGTGTGCATGACACAGAAAGCTTCCCCAGGGCTGCAGATTACTGATGCACCACAGCCTGTATGATAAACTCTAAACCACTACAGTATCACACAGCACCCACTCTGAGTTAGTGCCACCCTGCATGCCCACAGGTACCATCATATGTACCATGCACTCTGAGTTAGTGCCACCCTGCATGCCCACAGGTGCCATCATATGTACCATGCACTCTGAGTTAGTGCCACCCTGCATGCCCACAGGTGCCATCATATGTACCATGCACTCTGAGTTAGTGCCACCCTGCATGCCCACAGGTACCATCATATGTACCATGCACTCTGAGCTCATGACATGACATGTATAGGACTAAGGGGGCACTGTTGCATGATCGACCTTCCTGGTATAGAATCCCAAGCTTCATTGATCTCATCTGCAACGGGGGATTTGGGGGGGGGGGGGGCTGTAGATCTTGGAAGGCCCAGGTTCAGTTGGTTTGATTGATTTATTGATTGATTGTTAATTGTATTAACAGATGGTAGAATGGGTATACAGTCCAAGGAAGGTACAGGTCAATACAAAAACTGCTAAGAGGATGAAACCAGAAAAAAGCACAAATTATAAGACTTGTTTACATGAGGGTCCTCCATTTTCAATTCATCAAAAGATGTGTACCATATTACTGAATTTCGTGAAGGACGATAACAAAAATGGAGGAATGGCTGTAGGTAGCTATAGGGCGTTTCACATTTTAGTGGCATCGGAGCGAAACTCTCTCTCTCTCTCTCTCTCTCTCTCTGTGTGGGATAATGGAGCAAATTGTGATAAATTGGTTCTAATTATATTTTTTTCTCTTTTCTATTCTCGGTGCTGCTACTCAACTATGAAAATCTACACAGGTAAAAAAAAAAAGTAATTGTAGCTTGGTTTCACCTTGGTGATTTCTCTCTCTCTCTCTCTCTCTCTCTCTCCTCCACTGTGGTCCATTTCGTTCAATCTCTGTCTGAGACACCTGTTCCTTGCAACTGCTTCCAGGGTATATGCTATCAATATGCATAAGTGTGCGCACATGCGTGTGTGTGTGTGTGTGTGTGTGTGTGTGTGTGTGTGTGTGTGTGTGTGTGTGTGTGTGTGTGTGTGTGTGTGTGTGTGTGTGTGTGTGTGTGTGTGTGTGTGTGTGTGTGTGTGTGTGTGTGTGTGTGTGTGTGTGTGTGTGTGTGTGTGTGTGTGTGTGTGTGTGTGTGTGTGTGTGTGTGTGTGTGTGTGTGTTCTCAGTGTGGACATCACTTAGTTATGTCTGACTCTCACAGTACTTGGTGTGTGTGCTGCTGGAGCCTCACAGCAGAACAGCCATCTACAAGCTAACACCCCGCCTATAGATCAGATATTTTCGGTGGCAGACACAATGTACAACCAAGAATAAATCTGTCTTTATATGATGAGGTAGCAGTGTTACTCTCACAAGACAGGAAGTGTTATTTACACGCTCGCACACACGCACGCATGCACACAGCAGTGATTCAGAGCCTACAGTACAGTGGCCCTATCTTGCCGTACTCCTATTTTTTTGACCAAAACACATACAGTTCATGGACATCCGAGAACCGCACCAAAGTGGGAAACAAAAGCTATGTGTGTGTACATCTCAACATCTGTTTGCGTGCAAAGAATTGGAATGTTTTGCATGTTACAATGTGTGTGTGCGCGTGCGTGCATGCGTGCGTGCATGCGTGCGTGCATGCATGCGTGCGTGCGTGTCTGCCCACGTGCATGCATACACGTCTATTCATAGCGGCAGCCCGGACATCTTGTGTTTGAGAGGTGTTGAGCTATAGATCGCTGCCTCCGTTCCGACCGACGCAGGCATAAATGGGACGAGACGTCTTTGGCTGGTGTCAAGTGAATCTAATTCAGCCGGAGCGTAATGGCCGCCAAGATTCAACATTAAGCGATCTTGATGCTCCAACACACACAGCGAGGAATCGAAACAAAGGGAAAACGATTTAATAAAATCATGGCCGTGCCGTCAAGGCTCTCATTAACCCATTCTGAACGGGAACCCATTTTGGTGTTAGCATCATGTTATGCTTTACCTATTGAAAAATAGCAGATCTACAAGCTCATATCGCGCCACCGAGTGGCGCGATACGAGCTTGTAGGTCTGCTATTTTTGAAAAATTCGAAGAACGACTGACATTTTTAGAATCTGATCTCAGGTCAGAATGGGTTCATCAGACCAGTGTGTGTCCAGTGGAAACCTCGTATGAATCTGATCTCAGGTCAGAATGGGTTAAGGCTGGAACCCAGTCTCTCTCTCTCTCTCTCTCTCTCTCTCCGGATGGACCAGGGCTGTCCATCCATCGCCTGCCTCTCCAGCTAACAGCTGTGACGCCAGGCTGATGCCTGGGCTATATCTCCCCTTGGCAGGCCTGTGGAGTTACAGTAGACTGTGTTGGCGGAGGCCAAGCTAGCGTGTCGGAATAATAGAAAGATATGAGGATGTTCAGGAAGGAGGGCACAGGGAGAGACAAAGAGAAACCAAGCCCAACAGAGACACCGAGGAATACTGTAAGTCATATACTGTACATTAAACACAACAAAGACTGGCTGTAATAATGTGGTTATATGTGTAACTTCATGTGGTCAGTCTATACGTCACTATAGCTATCGCAGACGTATTCAACGTTTTATTCAGGCTAAGGGGCCCCTTATACCTGCATTGTGAGCTTAAAACTGGGATGTTCGCCGACTACCTTTTTTCAGACATAAAACAAACGTGAAAAACGAAATAAAATGAAGAGATTGAAGACTCAAATTAAATAATTTGGTAATAATGGATTGCATTTTTATAGCGCTTTTCTATGCATTACGTGCTTACTCAAAGCGCTTTTACAATGGTCCATTCGTTTGCGAGGTGAAGCGGCTAACAGTCGACGCCAGCGTCCTCACTTACCACAGACACCAATGGTGGCAATAAGTGGCAACCACTGGAGGCAATGTGAGGTTCAGTGACTGACAAAAGACACTGAAGGAGGGAGAGAGAGGTAGAACAGATAGGAAAGAGAAGTGGGTTGAGAGCAGCCTGCAGACGGAGGAACTAAACACAAGAAAGGACAGACAGTGAGAGACGAAGAGTGAGACAGAACGCAGCAGAGAGCTGTTATAGAATTCAAATGAAGACATGAATCAGAGACATGGAGAGAGAGAGAGAGAGAGAGAGAGAGAGCATGTAAGAGACAGTAGAGACAGAATGAGAGATTGGGGTTATGCAGAATGTTTGAGCTTTTTGATGTTAATATTTTATTTATTTATTGAGTCTGTTAGGTCTTGTCTGTCTGTCTGTCTGTCTGTCTGTCCGTTTCTGATGTTGATTAACGCGCTTTCCATCATATTTTTGAACTCAAATCAAAATAAAATAAGAAATCAGGTGTGAAATCAGGTGTCTTGGCATGAAAAGTTTGACTATATAGCCTATATATCTCTCTTTGTGTGATTTAGATTTAGACTGACGAGTGTCAGTTGTATGTTTGTGTTTTATGTGGACCCCACAAAGTATATGACCTACTGTAACTGTTCAAGTGGTTAAAAAGTAATTTTCTTTCGTCCCCCGCCTGATGGAGTGGATCTCTCAGACAGCACGGTTAAATCTCCCCATCCGTCTCTCAACAAGCTCTTTCCGCTGAATCCTTTCTTGTTTTCTTTCTGTCTGTAGTGTAAGAGCAGTTCCCTGCTGTCGCCAGCCTTCACAGCATGGGTTAAACAACTGGACAGCCAGGCTTGTGTTGGCCGCTGTAATGTGCTTCCTCTTGCATCGTCTGGATCCGGCAGAGTGGATCGATAGCGTTGTCTTGGCGGAGAGGCCTTGGTTTGTTTGGTTTCATAGTTTCAACACTCTCGGCCAAAAAAGCGCATGCAGTCGGGAGCCATAAATGCAAAAGTGGTTCTCAAACCATCTCCTTTTCATCCGAGGTGCAGCGCAGAGGGTGCAGTCGCTTCATACCGGCACGTTCCACTATTTTTGCACTGTTGCAGCGATTGTTGAGTTTTCTTCTGGCTTTCTCCCTGCTGTTTGGTGTGTCCCCAAGGTCGGTGCCATGTGCTGCAGCACCTAAAGCAATTCATTTGTAAAAAATGTAATTCATATTTGAAGTTTTTCAGAGAACTTAGATTTAGAAGGTGTTTTTAGAATCGGCCTCAGGTCTAAATGGGATCATTTACGTGGGGAAAAAAAACATACACAACAAATTGAAATACAATACAAGGTTTCTGCCGACAGCAATGATGATATATTGCAATATTATGCGTTTTGTAGTAGACTCACTTGTACAAAGGCTTTGCATACTTTAAAAAATTCATATCGGTTTCACCCCACAGCTGAAAGAGAGAGAGAGAGATAGGGAGGATAACAATCTCACTGTGTTTCCATCAATCAATGAGGATTACGGAACGATCCCGACAGTAGAACTGGCTCTCGCTCAAACACCGCTAACGGCGGAGCGCTTATGCCGCGGAATCTTGGAAGTGCGAGTAGACGATTTATTCACATTCCTGTCATTATCATTGCCTGTCAGTTGTTTAGTGTGACACTTTGGTTCTCAAAGCGGGGTCTTGGGGAGGGTTTCAGGGGGTCCCCAGAAAAAGTATAGTTAATATCATCACACTCAAACTTTTTCAGATGTGGGTCCGAATACATTTCAATTCCGGAGTCCTTGGCATGAAAAAGCTTTACGCCTCATTCATACTGTCTCCATTTTACTTTCTACTTCCACTACATCTCAGAGGCAAAAAAATTACTTTTACTAAACTTTTGATTCTAGTGACTTTGCACATTTTGTATATTATTACAAAACATTCATTGACCACTTCAGCCCTATTCGGCTATTTGAAAATAGCTGATCTACAAGCTTATCGCAATACGCTTGGCGATTGGCTATACATTTTCAAAGTTTTTAACATTCTGCGTAATGCCAACTTTTGGTAGGAATACTTTTAAGTATATTTTATTGCCAATACTTTTGTAGTGTACTCAAGTACATTTTGAATACTGGACTTTTATATGTAACCGAGTATTTCTATATTGCGGTATTGCCACATAACCCATTTTGGGAGGGAACCCCTTTTGGTGTTAGCATTATGTTATGCTTTAGCTATTGAAAAATAGCAGATCTAGGTGTGTAGGTCTGCTATTTTTGAAAAATCGAAGAACGACTGACATAGAAACGTAGCTTTTTCAGAAAACTGTCTGGATGTAGAAGTCATTTTTAGAATCTGATCTCAGGTCAGAATGGGATAAGGAAAGAAAATAAAATAACTAATACAAAATGAGTACTTCTTCCACCACGGGCGAGACTGGAGGCAGCGTGCGTCTCTGAAGACTGAAGACTGTCTGACAGGACGTTATTTTTTGCCGCGAGAGACTCAAATAGAACTGCAAATGCCATCGTGACAACCGCGTGCGAAACACGTCGGCTCAAACTGCTGCGGTTTTGCGTCTTGTGACAGACGAGACGTACAGAGGTAGCCAGACGAGAGAGCGCCGTGTCGGGGACTCAAAAAAACCCATGCAGGTGCTCTCCATCTGTCACCATGCCGGGAGCCATCAGAGAAGAGTTTAAAAGTGCCTTTCGTTGTGGAAGAGAAAGGGGGGGGGGGAAGGAAAAAGAAATCATTTAAATGTGCTTTCATCGGAAAGTTGCAGTTGAGAAGTTTACGAGGGCCAGTTTATCTGTCATCATCTGGGCATTTTATCTGTCGCCGGGAGCCTTCAGAGAAAAGTTTAAAAGTTTGCTGTGCCGTTGGTTGCAAAGAAAATAATGAAATAATAACAATAAATCATTTAAAAGCACTTTCATCAGAAGTTGATGTTGGTTAAACTGTGTTTTAGACGATGTTTCTAAAAGCCCACACTAAATGATTTATTATTGTATTAATATAAAAAAGCCTGCTTGTCATTTGAGTGGCCCACATACTGTTGTATTGTCGGGTGGAAACCAAAGACGTTCCCTTTTTAGCATTAAAAGTGGCAATGGAACTTAAAAAAGCTTACAGCATGTCATCAACGGGTTGTGAGCTTGTAGATCTGCTATGTCACTGCTGTTGTGCGAATCTCGTAGGACCCATAGTAGAAAACATAAAAAGTTGCAATATGTAGATACTGTACAATGTGTTTGCCCGAAAGCACAGAAAACACAACTGATGCTTAATTTATACTTTATTTATATCGTAATATGGTGTCGGCATGTCCTGTGAAAAGGCATTTTTAATATGAAAATCTGTGAAGATTGTACGGCTTTGTGACGATAGTGTCCAATATTTAGTTCAGGGACCATGGGGCTAAAGAATGATTCTGTGTTCACGTTCACGCTTCCATTGGAATGAATACACCCAATGCAGCCTGCTTCTATACGGGAAGTGAACCGGTGATATGAGATGTGATACCGCCGGCGGCATGCAAGTTCAAACCAGGCCTTAGTAATCAGTGAAGTCAGTGAGTCGAGCAAGTTAATATCTATCTCTATCGGTAACTGTAATGCTATTGCTTCTTTTAAATAAACTAAAGTAAACTACATCGTGTGGATACAGCACTCCATTTCACATCCCCACTAGCTTTAATCTTGAGCGCTCATGCTCGTTTTTCTGATGCTCTGCATCAGAGCAGCAGCAATTCTTGTACATTTCGTTTCAAAACCTTTTTTTGTTCAGACAAATGAGCCACTTTCATGTTCGCTTAGTGTTTCAGTCCCTTTCTCTCCCTTGCTTTTAGCAACTGGATGAAGAGATATTTTGGACACCTTTTAGAGAGATTTTTTTCAGACCTGAGTGCATTTTTCACAGAACCTGCAGGAAAACAGAAACCCCTTGAATACCGTAGCTGTGGGGTGGAAACCTCTCATGTCCAAAACTGTGACTTTTCAGGATTCAATTAAAAAAACAGCAAAAGTGCCAGATCTACATCGCACCGCATTTTGAGATCATAGATCTGCTACTTTGGATTCTTTCGTGTGACGCTGTAGTGTGATCAAGTAGGACGTTAATTTACCAAAAAAGCACATGGAGATGAGTGGTTTCTGCACCAGACAGACTAATAATAATGGTATTGCTACTTTGACTTAAGTAAAAGAAAAAAGCACTTCTTCAAGCAGTGCCTGGTGGCTATAGCTACAGTCTAAGCACCCACTCGGGTGTCTCGTTTCGCTGCAATCAAGAGCCATCTCCAGCCCTTGTCTTATTGTTTGTTTATCGTTGGACAAGAGCCATTCGGAGCCAATTCTCCCCACATCTCCAGTAGCTAAGTGGGGAAAGCGATACCCCCGGCCTCCCGATGAGCTGCCCGCTCCCAGACGCAGACCAGACGGCCCACACAGACGGAGCTATCTGTGCTCCCATCAGTAGGAGCGTCTTCTTGAGTTAAGGGCTGCCAACCGTCCCGGGACACCACGCAATGGAATCGTCCCTTATTTGGAGACCTAAGGACGTGTGTGTCCCTTATTGAACCGATGAGGGACACACTTTGTTCCTTACCTATTTTGGAGCATGCATAAATGATGTTACCGGTTCAAACAGCTCATAGTATAATAATACAGGTTGTCGTTAACCCACTTAAAAGACTTAGTAAAGACTGGTGTGGAACTGTTATGGAACCTGTAACTATACCTAGTATGATAGAGGATTGCAAAGTGCAACTGAGAAGAGAGACGTGCCGGCATGGCAGGGGGCGGTTCTAGGGGTTGTGATGTCAGTCAGCAAGTGGTGCTGAACGGAGAGAGAGAGATAGAGAGAGAGAGAGAGAGAGGTCGGCCCCGATTGAAGTCATCAGAGATTGAACGCGGGGGCCTCTTCTTGGTGGAGGAGCAGACCGGCGCGGAACAAACTCTAGCCTCGGGCGAGAAAGGCGTTTGGCCCTCATTGAACTTCCATTTGTATTCTCTCTCTCTCTCTCTCTCTCTCTCTCTCTCTCTTTCATGTACTCTCTCCCCTGTCTGTCTCTATCTGCTTGCCCACTGTTGCTCTGCCAAGCGGAGCTACAGCTACAGAGGCATCTGACACCTTGGGATATAAAAGCGAAAGAGAGAGAAATATAAGAGGGGGAGAGAGAGCAAGCCACAAAGAATGCATAGCCTTTGGCCTCCACCGCCCCCCCATCCTTTTATATCTCATCTCTGATTGTGTTTGGCCCCCCTGGGGGGTTTTGTTGCAGGGCCAAAGGTATAGTGTTTGATTCCCTCGTTCACCCCGGTGCAGAGGAGAGCGAGGACAGCCTCCCTGTGCAGCGCAGCGCGCCACATCACAACAGGCCTCGTACCGGCTAGAAGGCACACATGGTGCAGAGGGAGAGAGAGAGAGAGAGAGAGAAATACAGTATTAGTAGTACAAGTCCTGTATACAAAATTACTTAAAGTGCCAAAGTAAAAGTATATACAGTATATTCTCCAACGTCCGACTTAAAAACAAAAAAGACGTCATATGGCAGCCAAATCTATGGACTTCAAACGTTTGTTTACAGCAGTTAAAACAAACATGACCTGCAGACGCCCCTCACTTCACACGAGTGTATTTAACTTTTTGTTTGGTCAAACCTTTTGGATGTATAAACTGCACACGTGCAGAATACAGCTGGAATAAAATAATAATAATAAAAGGAGATATGCGGCTCACTCGCCGCAGACGGTGAGTGAGACTGCACGGAGAGTTCAGTCAGTGGCAGCATGTAGACTGTCGAGTCCGCTTACCTAGATGATCTGCGAGCTCTCAACTGTGTGTGTGTGTGTGTGTGTGTGTGTGCGTGTGCGTGTGCGTGCGCATGCGTTTGTTCATCCCAGACAGAAGCTTCTGGACTTTGTATGCGAGCGTTCTCAGCTCCCATCCTGTCAGGGTATAATGGCATTTCGGTGTCCCGCTCGTCACCTCCTATTGGCGTCAGCTGCCTCTGTACCACCCCGCCACGACCCTCTCTCTATCCGAACTGCTGCCACCCCATTAGTCATGGCGTCCAACGCCTCACACATAGACAGAGGGCTATTGTCATCACACTCTCAGGCACCCCACACCCCTGTCAGTCTTAATACCACTCAACCTGTCCGTCTGTCGCTATCTAGCACACTCTGTCCGCTTGTCTCTCTTGTTCGGCTCGCTCTGGTCGTAACTTTAGGTGAGGGGTAGAGAGAGAGAGACAGACACAGATGGCTCTTTTTGACAATAAGAAACTGTATGCAACGTATGAAAACAATTAAATTAAGGTTCTGTATTTCGTCGCTGTCATGCATCGAAGGAAGCATGAGCTCAGTTCGGGGCTCTCCCCAGGTTAGCAGAGGTAGAGTAGCGCCCAGAATTACAGCTTAGGCAATTGGCACCGGGTATAAAAGTGACAGACAGACAGACAGACAGACATGTCTGAGACTTAGAGACGTTGAGCAGTTTCTAAAGGCGGTAAGGTTAAAGGCTTTACAAAAAAATATACTTCCGTCTGTGTTTTGATGGAACGACGTTCCGTCTCAAAGTCGTTTGTTTCCACTCTTGTCGTTCTGTTTGACGTTGAAGTCATTCGTTTACTCTTTTTTTCTCCTATCTGATCTTTCATTATTTTTTTCTTTTCTTTTCTCAAAGAAAAGAGCAAGTCGCTCCATTGATCCACCCCCCCGCACCCCATCCCAAAGAAACTGGCCTCTTTTCATACCTTCTGTCCTTCAGCATCTCTCTATCTATCTACCGGTATCTCTCTCTCTCTCTCAATTGCTCTTTTCGCCGGCCAATCGATTGTCTCGCTCAAGGTCTACGTCTATCTACGTGGCCTGTAAGCCCTTGTCTATAAAGTCAAGGCAGCGTTTGATTGATCGCTTCGGAAGCCTTACAATCCTGACAAGGTCTTCTGGGGAGAAGTACATCGCTCCCCACGGTGAGGTGCCGTGGAGGTGAAATCAAACGCTTCCCCGGGGCCTTGACCCTGCATTGGGCTGAACATGATGTGGTTGTTCCACCGCCGTGATCAACCTTTGTGCGAGAACGGCGCAGAGAGGTCGAACGTCACCAAACAACGTTGTTGGCTCTTCATGCGTATACAATATAATGTTACAGCGGCAGATCCCATAACCCTGCGACCTCTTGCTCACGTTGAAGGCCATGCGAATCCCGCCGTCAGCCGTCAACCTTGTAACGGCGGTGATTCAGACAGCCGTGATTATGTTCTCTGCAGAAAATATCAAAAACAAAACAAAAATAAATAAAATGGTTTTGTTGGTCTGACTTTAAAGTCTGGCCTGTCACGCTGCACTTGGACTGTTAGCCAAATGTATGAACGATTATATATGCTGAAATACTGCACATTGATTGAATATTGTATCAGACAGGAATGTAAACAGCATGTGGATGTGGTACAGTCAGACAAAAACCAGTGTACATCCCCGTTAGTGGACAGGTCTTTTCTCCCTAGCAGATATACTCTGCTAGGGAGCCACTCTAGAAAATATATTAAAATACCAAACATTTACACCAAACCATTGTCAACAATCATTCAGTTGAAGTGAAGTCGAGTGCTTTTCCACATACTGAGCAAGGAGGTTAATTGGGTGGTTTCTCACTTCTGACACGTAATTATATGTGAACAAAACCAATGCCTTGTCACGATAACAAGGTCACTACAGTGCTATGTGAGGCAATGGTGTTTGTGTTTTGACAAACGTGCTTTGCATGAAGGCTTATGAGGACAGGGCTTTTAACCCATTTAGGCCTGACGTCGAAATTTATAAAATGTCTTCTTTGCGCCACATTTTCACGATTTTTTCAAAAATAGCAGACCTAAACACCAAAAGGGTTTATCGCCCAAAATGGGTTAGGGTGAGCATGAAAAAAAAAGGATGATATTCTGTAAGCAGACCACATGTAATAACAGGCAGGATAGTGAGAATAATCTTTTTTTTTTTCTTTTTTTTTGCTGAAATTTGAAAGTAGCAATTTAATATAATTTAATATAATTTAATTATAATCAATGTGTCCAAAAGTGTACTTTACAGGACATGGGGACCCGTGTTGTCCATTAAATGTATCCCCTGAGAAAGCAGTCCGACTCTATTAGCTCAAAAGTAAAAATTTGTAAAATAAATAAACCTGCACTTGCACAGAAAACCAGGTTCAAATCCGGTTGTAGAAGAGGAAACATAGTGAAGCTTTAAACTTCCAAACTTCCGACCCATTTTACTATCTATTTTCGATTACTTTTGCACGACACTCTTGTCCGGACAAAGTAGGGCATTCATTTAGGCAAAACAAAAGCATAAATTGGATTTTTAGCAGATAAAAGGATTC
>NC_137879.1:27728304-27914502 GCF_963924005.1 Protomyctophum bolini | reverse complement strand
GTAACTTTCCATTTCAGGCATGTGGCTCAACCATTCCAAGAGAGTGCACAACCATCACCACATACAATGGCGTATGCTTAGAGATAAATGCAGATGACACAGTTGGATCATTTGTGCCATCATCTCTTAAAAGTAAATAATTCTTTATGTTGATTTAAATCCAAGTACGTACACACACACACACACACACACACACACACACACACACACACACACACACACACACACACACACACACACACACACACACACACACACACACACACACACACACACACACACACACACACACACACACACACACACACACACACACACACACACACACACACACACACACACACACACACACGAGCTAGGGTGGGTGAAGTGAATTTGAAGAAAATACTGTAATATCAATATAAGGTTGTAGAGAAACAGCACAGAGTACAACAAACACAATATGACTATATGCCCTTATTCTTTTCTTCTCATCTTTTAACAGTGTGTCCTGCTGTTGCAGCAGATATTGCATTCTTACTGGATGGCTCAGGCAGTGTCTCGGATGAAGATTTCAGACAAATGAAGAACTTTGTTAAAAGTGTGATTACCTCGCTAATAACTAAAACTACACTCCTACAGGTGAGACTATAATATTATAATATATGATAAGTTAATTTCTTTCCAAAACTTTTGGGCCATATTTTATATGCTGTTGAAAGCATGCTGAAAGGATTAGGAAATAAATCGCACCTGTGTGAACTGAGCGGTGTAGGCTGCTCAACAACACCGCTGGCTGGCTGCAGCTACAGTATAGCTATATTGATCAGTGTGAATGGCCCTTTAGGCTGCTCAACAGCTGCAGGGTGACCTAAAGTGGCACTGGCCTCGTACTCAGACATACACAAGACATATATTGGAGGCACCGTCTATTTACCTTTGAAACGGTAACAAGTTGCGAGCGCACACTTCGTGCGCAGTTCAGTTCAGCAACTCATAGACCTCATTGAATGCATGCCGAGCATGCGGAAGCGCCGCCTATGCCCGTGCTCCGCGGCATACGTCGCCGACCCTACCCCTGCTCCCTTCTCAACCCAGCTCTGTGGTTGACCCTACCCCTGCTCCCTTCTCAACCCAGCTCTCTGTGGTTGACCCTACCACTGCTCCCTCTCAACACAGCTCTGTGGTTGACCCTACCACTGCTCCCTTCTCAACCCAGCTCTGTGGTTGACCCTACCACTGCTCCCTTCTCAACCCAGCTCTCTGTGGTTGACCCTACCACTGCTCCCTTCTCAACCCAGCTCTCTGTGGTTGACCCTACCACTGCTCCCTTCTCAACACAGCTCTGTGGTTGACCCTACCACTGCTCCCTTCTCAACACAGCTCTGTGGTTGACCCTACCACTGCTCCCTTCTCAACCCAGCTCTGTGGTTGACCCTACCCCTGCTCCCTTCTCAACCCAGCTCTCTGTGGTTGACCCTACCACTGCTCCCTTCTCAACCCAGCTCTGTGGTTGACCCTACCACTGCTCCTTTCTCAACCCAGCTCTGTGCTTTCCCTTTCCGTGATGGCCGAGAATATACACGGACAGTGGACACACGTACAGTATACATTCGTGGAGAAACAACAACAACACGGAACAACAACAACACACAACATGCCCAGCACGGAAAACGCAGTGGCCAAAGACACACACACTGTGCCATCTAATTTCCTTTATCTACAAAGTATTTGGGGTTTTCAGACTTTCTTGAAACTTCAGTAGGTCTGGTCATAATCAAGGTCAAAATTACATAAATGGGTCAGATCTCAGGAAAGGAGAAATGTTGTATTTGTATTTTTCTGCAAGTACAACCATGCTGCTTTTTATTCAAAGCAGTGACTGTCTAGAATTAACTATATTGATTAAATTATTCAAGTTAACAAAAATAGTAGGCTGGAGGAACGAGCCTTTTCCAATGACTAGAGGGATGGTTTCAAACATCTGACATGACCATATAGGACTATAATTCATCATTCATCAACGCTCATGCATACGTTTGCATATAGGTTCAAGGTTCACTTTTATCATCAGCAGTAATAATCACAAAGTAAAACGCATGTGAGATTCATGGTGCGCCAAAATAACATAACTGTGATGAGTTATTAAAAATAGTGATTTCAATCTTTTTCTATTGTGCCTGTGTTTGCAGTTTGCGCTTGCCCAGTACTAGTATACAAAGCCCCAAATTAAACAACAAAAGGGATGTCATTATTGCTGAAAGCAGCAGACTATTGATCACCTACCAATTGTCAAACGTTATTTTGTTTCAATATTTTGTTCACAGACAGGAGCCATGCATTGCTGTGGGCAGGTTAATAAGCATCTTGCACCAAAGAGTATAAGTTCCAGGTTTAGAACAGGACTCGGGATATACAGAATGGTACCATTCTAAGTGGGGATTTGTTTCCTATATGCGATGCACTGCTCCCCATAGCTGCGAATACGGACAAAGGCCTACAATGCGTAATTTCTGCTCATGCATATATATATATATATATATATATATATACTGTATATGTTTGGTAGATGAATGTGAAAAGGGCCCAGTTTGAGAAGAAAATAAAGCAGCAGCAAGTTCCTCCGAAAATCGGGAAAATAACTTAATAACTTAACTGCTTATGATTTTTTTCAACCACTCAATTGCTTGACTGTAATTGCAGCATACTGTATATTTCAGTGAATTCAATGTTTTTTGTTTTCTTTTTTGCAGTTCGCAGTTGCCCAGTACTCAACATACCCCGACATCCACTATCATTTTGATAATTTTCACACCTCAGGATCTTGGGGATCTCAAATTGATGGTATTAGTCATCAAGGAGGATGGACGTTTACAGCGGCAGCAATTAGACGGGTTGTGTATGTGTCTTTACGCATATTGACAAATTATGACAATGCACCTCAATTGTCAAACATTTTATGGCAAGTACAGTTCTTTTGTATTCCAACAGCCAAGGTGTTTTTTTAGGAAATAGAGGATCGAGACAAAACGTGAAGAAGTTCCTGATAGTCATTACTGATGGAGAGTCTACTGATCCAAAAGAATTACCTAATGCTGCTTCTCTTGCTGAAAAGGAAGGCATTGTTCGATTTGCCATTGGGGTAAGTTGTTAGTCGTCATTTAAAAATGTATATACTAAAAGAAAAACAATATATTATGTATATGTATAATATATATTACCAGACATTAATTCTAATCTTCACATACCTGTAGCTTATATTACTGAGAGTAGCCTACTAGGCCACTGAGGCAACTATTACTGTAGTTAAGCAGAGCCAGAGGGCCTTTACCCAGTGGCTATAAGAATGTAGCCCAGAGAGACATTCTACTAAAGTCTGGACCATGAAAATTAAATCAATAACATTATATAATATGAATATGATGCTTTTGCTCTATATGTATCTGTGTTGTTTATGGTATCTCCATAGCAATTTGCATGATCGGGTCCCCCAGCAAAGTAGGTGACTGTGCACATAGAAGTAGGATGCTTATTACTTAATCATTTTATACTGTATCTATGGTCTGGACACACTCAACACAAAGTCCTACTTTGCATCAAATGTTCGTAGTTGTATCAAATATTAGCAGCACCCTAACCCAAGATCTAGGATTAGTATTGGTCATAGCCTAGGGCATGACTACAAAAACCTACAGTGAGTAACAGTAGCCTCACTACCTTCAGGATCGATTCACTGTGATTACCATTTTATTTAGTTTCAGTACATGCTCAGTTGTGAATCTACAATGTCAAAGTTAAGATGAGCAAATAATTATGAACCAATAACTTATAATAAAGTTATAAACAGTACCATGGTCAGTAAAAAAAAACATTGTAAAAACTGAATCTTGATATCCTTAGGTTGGAAGAGCTTTTGATAGTTTGGAAGCAAAAGCAGAGTTGGACACCATTGCAACCAATCCATCGAATGTGTTTCAAGTTACCGACTTTCAAGCCCTTGATGGAATCAAGGAGGCTTTGCAGGAAAGCATCTTTTCAATTGAAGGTACTTTAGCAAGGAAATCCTTTTTTTCCCCCCCATTCATAATTTAGTGAGATATTTTTGTTGATTTATTTTGCCTTTACAGGTTCTCAGACAGGCGGTGGCTCATTGAAACTGGAAATGGCTCAAGAGGGATTCAGTGCTGCTTATGTACCTACGGTAATCTTGGTCATGTGAATTGGTATGAGGCATACATCAGATGGGCAAATTTAAAAAAATCTGGAGGTGAATGGCAAGTTTTGAATCTTGTTAAACCTGAAATACACATGGACAAAGCATAATCTTCGCCTCCTGGCCTGGCAGAGATAATTATGCTGATGGATGGATGGGTATGTACTATGTAGGTAGGCAGGTACTGTATTTATCCTGAGGGAAATTCACTGGATACTGCTTTGATTGTGCACTTTTTTCATTATCACCATTTACATACCACCTCAGGCTCCATTATGCTGCAGCCTGTGATATTAATAATTGCACGCTTTGTTAGGATCGTTTTAACAAAAATGCCCACTCCATTTTGCAGCCTGTGATATTACAATTATGAAGGAGGTAAGGCACAACCTGTGATGTTGACAAAAAATGTGGAAGAAAAATGTTCCATAAAAACATTGTTTTATTGTATGTATACTAGGGAGGATTCCAGGTGGCAGCTGTTGGTGCCTTCCAGTGGAGGGGGAGCTATAAGGAAGTCTCAACACGAGGCCAGAGTGAAGACTTCAAGGAGCTTACAGATATGGTACCTGACAGTTATCTTGGTGAGAAAGTCAATTCACTTCCCATTATGTAAAGAAGGAGGGGATCTCCTCCTTGTTTACTGAAAGTTTAAAAGCGGAGAAGATACTCTATTAATCCAACATGTTTCGACAACGGTGGGAATGTCAGAAAAGGTGAGCTCCATACAGTATATGGAGATCTAAGGGTGGCAGCGGGGGACCATAGATATTAAAAAATAGATGCCTCATTGCCAGTCATTGGCTGCTGCAGTTTGTTGGAGCCATGTGTGTGCACACTACGTCACGCTGCCACTCAAGTGACTACTGGCCAATCACAGCGCATCTTTTCCGGGACAGACCCTAACATGCGCTCTGTGATGCACACTCATGCTTCCGCGGGGCTTCGCAAGGAACCTCAGTTTTTTGCCCTCCCTTGAGCACATACGCTCCAGAGCCGAAAGGGCTACCTTTATATGTCTATGGCGGGGACATTCTCTTGACTGAAAGAGAAAACCAGTACTCACAACATTCTCTTGAGCGTACAGGGTTTGCCGAGGGCCCAGGTAGGGCCGGGCCTTAATTTTCGTGCCTGTTGAAAACTCTAGTTTTCGCCTGCTGCCGGGCGTGGCTGCACTGATAACTTTGAAGAGACATCGAAGAGGGAGGATGGATGGGGAAGGATCAACATATGGAATGTTAGAATAGGTTCTGACATACCGGTATATCCATAGATCTAAGGGTCTCAGGGTCTCCACAACTCCATCTCTGATGACATCACATGTCACGAGACCTGGGCACCATATGGTGCCCGACAGGCCGACACACAGGAAATGCACAATTCCATAGTTAACTGCGACCTTAAATCTCCTGCATGTTATAAGAACCATTTGGCCATCATTATATAGTGACTGTAGTCCAATGTAATTTCTTGGAAAGAATACCTACACCTACATGCACATCATTAATTCTTTCTTTCTTTTCTCCTAGGTTACTCCATGGCAATAGCCACAAGAAGATTTGGCAACATTCTCACTGTTGTAGGTGCTCCAAGATATAAACACACGGGGACGGTAATGGTGTTCTCCGACGAAGAAACCCAAAAGATTGACCCCTCGACAGATCCACAAGTTTGTGCTCCAAATATTATTCACGAAACATGAAGGAAAATAGTTTTTATTTTTAATTGTAATAAATGTGATTCTGCATCCTTTGAATGATGATTTCTGGCTTGCTCAGTTTCAGATTGGGGCATATTTTGGGGCAGAGGTTTGTACCATGGATGTGGATCGGAGTGGATACACTGACACCATCCTCATATCGGCTCCTTCATTCATTGAGGACGATCGAGAGGGCAGGGTCTACGTCTGCAGCCTTTATTACGGGGTACAGCATGTTTCACTTTCTGTCATCAAATTGTAAGAGGTATGACAATTAAACCTATAATTCTCATTCCTGTTTTTCTGTTTTCCCACTAGAAAGTACATTGTAAATTCGATAGAGAAGAGGTGCTGAAAGGTGTTCCAGGGGAAAGAGGAAGGTTTGGTTCCTCTCTTGCTCCACTGCCTGACCTCAACAGTGATGGATTCAATGATTTGGCTGTGGGAGCACCACTAGAGAATGGTGGTCAAGGAAGCATCTATATTTTCCATGGTGATAGAAGACAAACCGTCAAACCGATGTACTCACAGGTGTGTGTGAGTCAGAGGATAATCCAGATTCCATGGATTCATGCAAGGTTCTAACTGTATCTTAAAATATTGTCATTCCTTTCTTTCTCATGTAGAGAATTCGTGCCTCTGATGTCGAGCCTGGACTGCGCTTCTTCGGTCTGTCCATTAGCCAGTCTTCTTTTGACCTCAGTGGAGACAGTCTGCCTGACTTAGCAGTGGGTTCAAAGGGTGCTGTCCTCCTACTCAGGTAATTATAAGACTTTGGATGGCTGTACTTGTACACTGTCACTAAATACATCTTAAAGGAAAAGAAAAAATAATGGTGTAATTCTAGTATTCTAAAACGGTTAGTCCCAATACTTGATTCCGATTGGCTGGTTTCTGATTAGACCGCGTAGTAAATCACGATAATCTACACCTTAAATCAGTTCCCAGGTGCGTTACAGTGATCCAGCATATCTGTAGCTGAACTAGGGAAGGGAAGCGCTTGATGTCCTTACAAACCCTGGCCGTGCGGGCGTCTAAGCACCACCCGTGCATGAGGGAGAGAGAGAGAGTTGAGAGCGCAGATTATGTATTCCTCATGGGTGGGAGAGAGACAGTCAGTGTCTGTCAGTCAGTGCGTGAGCGGGTGAGTGGGACAGCAGTGTAACAACTGGAAGAGCTACCGTATTTAAAACGAGATTTTAAGACGTTTTAACATCATGTCAACGCCGCCACACACATAATATACAAACATACAAACATTTCAATATGAAAAACTACAACATCAAATAATCGAATGAAGTGCGTTTTAAAGAACAATTTTTTGTTTCTTACAAAATCACGACCGTATGTTCACCATCAATGAGCTGGCAACCGGAAGTGTAGTCCGCTTGCCAGCCCATATTAGAGCCCCATTGTGGACCCGGACATTTTGAGTACCCTAAAGTTTTATGTTAGAAATGTTGAGTATGGGTCCCCAGCATTTAGAAACTGCCGGATGCCAACTTGCATATGTTGGGCAATTTTCATAATTAGCATAATACGCTGGGGTAACATTAACATCCAATATAAGGCAACATTTTCAAAATGTCATTATGCTTAAGTAGCATGTGACGGGTCAAACTAGGGTTTTTTTAATGATTCTGAATCCATTGCAAGCATTAGTTTTGCACGAGAAACACTCATTCAGCTAAAAACGGCCATAGCCGTCATGAGGTCAGTGGCTATGGCCAAATTTAGCCAAAGGAGTGATTTTTGTGTAAAATGTTGCCTTATATTGGATGTTAATGGTACCCCAGCTTATTATGCTAATTATGAAAATGTCTCAACATATGCAAGTTAGCATCCAGCAGTTTCTAAATGCTGGGGACCCATACTCAACATTTCTAACATAAAACTTTAGGGTACTCAAAATGTCCGGGTCCACAATGGGAGAGGGGAGTTGCACCACTCATTTCACACGGTTGTGATTTTTTTAGTCCTTCACTGCTATGCAGGTTCCATGGTCCATGGCAGTAAACTGGTACATTATAAGCTTAAGAAACTAAAATAGAAGAAACATTTTTAAATACCGTATGTCACTTAACTTTGTCATTTCCTTTCCGTACCATTTTACCATGGTACGCTTAAGGTACTATTGCCTTTTCCCTTACTAAGTAAAGGTGATTCCAGTGAGTGATTGTGTCCATCTCCAGATCTAAGCCAATAGTAAAGGTGGAAGCATGGGTGACATTCAGCCCACACCAGATCCCCATCAACAACACAGACTGCGATTCTCTCTTGAAAAACACAGCTGAAGTCTGCTTCAATATGATTTCTCACTCAGGTATTTTTCAAATTTCCTCCAAGTCTATACACCACAGAGCCATTTTAGCATTTAAAATACTTTTATGTAAAGAGTAACCTTTTAATGAAAGTCTAAACAGTTCCAGCTCAAGCACGGATTAATTATACATTGGCATTGGATTTAACCCACAACACTCCAACCAACCGTGCTTTCGTTGAGATGCCAAAACAACGAGAGCTATTCAAGTCTTTTACCCTTGAGACGGGAAAGCCAATCTGCTTTCCAAATATATTTGACATTCAGGTAGGTTGGAAATGTAAAGAAGCATGAATTAGAGAAATCTTTTTGTTTGAAAGTTCGACTACTTTATGAATCTTTTCATAATAATGCCCTCTCATTGCAGGCTTGTCCAGAGGATGCTCTGCATGAACTGTCTAATGAACTTAGATTCACCTTTGAAGGCATTCCATCTTCAGACAAGCTCAGTCCAAGCCTTGAACAGCAAGCTCAAAAAACAACCTCTCATCCTGTAAGTTATATTTAATTGCCTGTCACTCTGTCTGTCTGTATCGTTTCATGGGTTCAAATATTTACTCTATACAGCAAAGGTAATTATTTTATTTAGAGTTTGAGAGAGGTCATAAATGACAGACTACCCTTAATTGGAATAATCGATATACTGTATACTGTAGCTAGCTTTAGGGTTCAGAGTAAATGCATGATCAAACAGCTTGTAAGACCATCATGCCATTATTGCTGTTTGAAATAAAATGTGATTAACATGGTTGACTTCCTTCCTTGTACAACAGTTAGGGTTTGAAACCAACTGTGGCATTGATGATAGCTGTACAGACAACCTCAAAGTTGATTTCAACTTTACCAGGTGAGACATAATGTACGCATGTCCTCTCTCTAAGAGTGGGGTTGCTTTGTTGATGAACCAGTACCATTTCTTAGAAATTCTTACCCTGAAAAAGGTTTTAATAAATATGGAAAATCTAAAGCCTTGAGTTGTGGCAGACTGTTGGACTGTCAAGTCTAGTTATAATTAAAGGACATTTAAAAACAACTTTCCTTTACCACAATGCTAGACCACAAGGGATTTAATACATAAATTAAAAATCACACCTGTGTGAACTGAGTGGTGCAACTCCCCTCTCCCCCTGCCCCCCCCCCCCCCCCCCCCCCCCCCTCTCTCTCTCTCTCTCTCTATAGCAGGCAACAGTGCAGCACTATCTCTCTCTCTGTTTCTGGCACAACAGCGCCACTTTTGCCCCTACTGGTACTCTAAACTATAGTAACATAGTCACATAGGACGGACATTGCTGATCCTTGGAGTGGTTGCACCACTCAAAAACACAGACAAGGAACAAGACACACAGCACAAATGCACAAATAAACAATAATAAAACCACAAAAAATATTCAATGTACTAATCAAACAGGGAGGGGGAAGCTGTTTTGACAGCAAAGACCACTGAACTTAAGTTTGGGTCAGAGAGCTAGGTCAGTCGACCTAAGAGACTTGGTACTGTAGAAGGAGGGGTTTTGTTTGACCTTCATGAGTATACTCAATTACTCACTGTTTAATATCTATTAACAAAAATACAACCAATTCACCAGAAAGTAATGTATTTGTCTGTTGTAACTGCTGATAGGTCAATGTTTACATACAACCTGACTGGTCATGGTCACTGACATCCCTCTTTAATAGCAGTTGACCAACAGAAGATATATTTTTAATTTCTTTACATGTCTCATATAAAATCAAAGTGAACGGCAAACATGATCTTGCCCCTTTCCCCTAATAATTCCTCATACACTTAAGTAGACACAATGTAATAACTTCTTTTGTTTTTGCATCAGCTCTACAGAGGTTAGAGTGGGCATAGATGAACTGTTGATCGTAACTGTGTCAGTTGAGAACAGAGAAGAGAACTCGTACAACAGTCGTGTCACTCTCACATACCCTCCTGGGCTCTCATACAGGACGTTCACCATAAAGAAGGTAAATAATGCCAGGGCATCAATGCAACATAACTAACCCCAAGTTCAGCCTTAATAAGTTGTCGTTGGTCAAAGATGGTGTGATTAACATGTCTTGTGGTTTTCTTTGTCTTTACCAAGGGAAAAGTGGTATGTAACTCTGTAGAGTCAGACAGTGAGGATGGTTTATCACGCGGGAAGAGTGACTGCACCATTGACGAGCCTATTTTCAAAAGCAATGCCAAGGTTAAACTTTTACATTTCTAACGTTTCTTAGGTTCACACACCTCTGCAAGGACAATCAGATATGAATATGAAAAACAAATTAACTGAATGGCAGTTCATATTGCACTTCCTCTGATTCCTCTCATTTCATTCTAGGTTGTTTTCACTGTCTCCTATGGGATCAAAACCAACACTGAACTTCACGGAAAGATGCTTCTCACTGCAAATGTCACAAGGTACTGTGGTGGAAAGCCCTGCCTGCACTGTGTGATCGTGTGCTTTATATTACATTGCTAGGAATTATTTATCTTCTGTTTCAGTGGAAATGCTGAGCATTCAAAAGAAAGTCAACTTTATCAACAGAAGGAGATTGATGTGAAGTACAGCATTTTTCTTTCCATTTCCAGGTTTGCATTGTTTCTTGTCATTCACACTTTTAGGTTAAAATATTATTCATTTGGAGCAGATCAAAACTTGTTAATGTTTTATAATGAAGTAAAACAATCCTTAAATAAAATGTTTTCCATTCAGTTCACACAGGGACACCAATTTTACTTTTGGAAAAAACGATCTGCAGACACCACTTAATCAATCAATTACGGTAAAACAGCTTATGTATGCTTATTAAATTCAGCTTTTAGGTTTACTGTTGATACTGACATATCATGCGACATCAAGGGGATACTTATTTCTATCATGTTCTATCTCCTCTCAGGTTTTGAATTTTGTGAGAGCCTTTAATGTTACTGTGGTCATCAAGGTGCCTGTGAAGCTGGGTAAAAAGGACATCTGGGTGAATCCTGGTACTATAAAGGTAACTCACATGGATGGACACTTCAATACATGTTGGAGCTCACACACACCAGTTGATTTGAGTTTTTTCTTTTTTTTACAATTTTATATATACATTTTCAGGTTTACAGACTAGAAAAACAAACAAACATAAAACTGGCCACTGTAGATTTTTTTTAACTTGTCCCGTGTGAACAAGACAAGGCTGGCTATGTCACTTCAGCTATGTTGTCGTGTGGACGGAGAGTTTTTTGTAAATGGGGCCGTGTAGATGCATGGCGACACAGAGATTTTCAAAAACGTTTATAAAAAAAAGTACCTGTGTACGTGTGTGTGGACGAAGCCTTAGTGATTCATAGATAGGATGTGAAAAAGTCTACCATTGTGAAACAAGTCTCCTAGAATCGGGGGATTGATTCATAATTGTATATAAGTCGTGTGAGGGAGTTAGAGTAGATTCAAAATGTGGAATATTTTTGCGTGTATAGTCTCTAATCTGGAGGTATTGGAATAATGTTGCGTTCACGCGGGGCAGATAAACGATGCAGTCTACCATTCGTTGATAATGGAAGCCAGCAAAGATGGAACGATGCATGTAGCTGCTCCAAATCAACTCTAAACGTGTCATTGCATCGTTTCATCTGCCGTTACGCCAATACCATACAAGCATTGTGTAAAGGAGGCAAAAATATTATGAGTTAGGGTTATTTGATCCAATATTGACGTGACTCTAAGGTTACATTTTCCATTTGACTAACCAACTTTCAGATTCCAATTCCAGGCTGCAGCAGATATAAGGACGAGGAACCAAACTTCCCAGATTTTGTGGATAACATCAAGAAAAGTCATACAGTGGTAAATATCGCACGCACACATACACTTGCTTAATTATTATACGTACAGTAGGATATGTTGAAAACATTAGATTTCCTTTAATTGCCCATAGAACTGTTCCGTTGCCACGTGTGCAGTGTTCAAGTGCAAGGTGTTCATGATGAAAGATCAGCAGGATGTTTACCACATCTCTGCTAATCTGAGCTCAGGATGGATCGAGCAGGTGAATATGTGCTGTTTATTCAACACTGAATATTACATTTTGAATCATTGCCATTTACAATGGGTAAAGTAAGGGAACTGTAGTGTTAAATTACGTCAATAATACATTTTACACTAAGTTGACACAATAAGTAATCAATGGTGGTGGAAGATGGATAGAATATACAGCATCTAATATCCTTGGGAAAAATAGAATAATTCCCATATCTTTCCTCAGATAAAAATGTGGGTTTCATGCAGGTTCCAAAAAAGAAGTCTTAATTGTCTAACAAAGACTGCAACTCATCCTCTTTCCTCTTTACTTCTGACCCACAGATTGGTCTCAAGTCTGCCAAATTCAGTTTGATCAGCACAGCCACTTTGGAGTATGACAGAAACCAATACATCTTTTCTTCACCAGAGTCTAACAACAATCCCCCAGTTCGAAAGGTAACAGTCTGTTAATTTCTCTCTTTGGCATTTAGAAGACTTTAAATATGATGTTGAATGTAATTGTTGTTCTCAGATTGTGGCCACAGTAGAGGTGTACACTGAGACAGACCTCACCAACTGGATCATTGGTGGAACCGTGGGAGGACTTGTTCTTTTGGCTTTGATCACTGCTGGCTTATATAAGGTAATACACTGTATATACTGTACGTTCATTAGTTACGGTTGTATGGTTTGATGAAAGCACAAGTCATACAGTATCTTCATGAACAATATAATAAATACAGAATGATGTCCCATATCATATTATGATCTGGCAGCCCTTCAGATAGTTTATATTAAGCCAGCTATCATGATTCATGAAGTAGGCTATGCATGAAATCCCCAGATCATCGCATAGAATCCCATGGCAGCCATTTTGTGCACGTTAGGTACCCTACCCTTGCATATCGCAGAAGTGACTTATTTGTCAGATTAGTGTGAAAACCTGCAAAACCTGTCAGTCCGTCCGTCGATCTGTCACGCCACCATATATGGCCGTCAGTCCATCACGTGAAGATCACGACACTGACCTCATCAAACCCTGGATAGCCATACATGGAGAAGACTGGATCATACTAGATCTGCATATATGGAGCCGGCCAGCAACTCTACATCTGACCTCAAACCTCAAACCCTTAGATCTCCATATATGGAGCTGACCTGTTCTGACATTCCATATGTTGATCCTTCCCCATCCATCCTTCCTCTTCGATGTCTCCCTTTTGACCGATACCTCTCCATTTAAACTCTAGAGTTCTCAACAGGCCCGAAGATTAAGGCCCTACCTGGGCCCTCATCAAACCCTTTGCACTCAAGACACTGCCCCCACTGCCACCCTTAGATCTCCATATAAGCTCTGACATTCTCTGACATTCCATATGTTGATCTGACCTCATCAAACCCTGTACACTCAAGACACGCTCCATATATGGCCAGTACAGAATTCATTCCATATGTTGATCTGACCCCCCCATGCCAAAGCGCAGTCTGCCGTCACGCAGGCGGATGCATGCCGATTCATACTCCTATTTTACTGCTGTTTCGGCGCTGTAGTGCCGAAATGATTTAGGCTCCTCAGAAAATTTCAGTAACACCGAAGAGCCGACTTTAGGACGGTACCCGCCCCGAACCTCAAATGACGTCAAATTGTAGGCTCTACAGCGCCGAACCGACTTTTATTCGGCTCTAAAATAGGAGTATGAATCGGCCCTTAGGGTGAGGTCGCTTCTCGCCCTCAGGCGTCTTACTGGTACTGTATCTTTGGCTTTTTCAGGGATGCAAATTATCGATTAATACATTAATTAATATTGAACCTTATCAACCGTTAGTTAATCTTCTCGCCCTCAGGGTGTCTTACTGGTATTTATTGTTGTATGCCAGTGTATGCATACAACGCCCCAACCAGATCATCATCATAACAGTAACCTTACCAACCGTGTCTAACCTTTTATATAAAACCCATTCTCACAATTTGATTGGCTATAGGGCACTATCATAATTCCATTCTATCAAAGTTATTATAGTTAGCTAAAACTGAAACTGAAGAATAAAAAAAATACTTTTTTATTTTGTCCAATCTGTAAGGTAAAGTATGTTAATACAATATAACTTATAGAGCGTCGCAGTCGCGCCCCCTCGAGAGACCCGGATAAGAATTCCCTGTTCATTTTCATCATAGACTTTAAAAAAAAAGACTTCATAGACTTTTCATGACAATAAACACAATGTTATGGGCCGAACAAAACGGCAGGTTACAACACTTTTTGTTGTTTTTCTTCTTTGTAATTATTTGTTTGGTCCAAAATATTGTGTTTGGCTTCGTACGATGCTTAAAAGGTCTTTAAATGTCTATGGGGAAAATGCATTGGGAATTATTTCCTGGGCCTGTGCCTGTCAGGGGGCTCTAGTCTAGTCTATAGAGTTGGGGTGGTAGTATTTTTGGCTCCCTGCTCTTCTATTGAGACAAAAAAGGTCATGTCTCACCAGTAGACACAGGATCTCACACGAATCTTGACCTGATGGTCAAGATTTTATGTATCCCCTGAGCAAGCAGGCAGTAAAATATCAGCACTTGCGCAGGAAAACCGGGTTCAAATCTGGGGTAGAAGAGGAAAGTTCCACAGTGCAGCTTTAACTAACTAATAATTTAGTTACTTAGAATAAAATCAAATCATATGGATCTCCCGGATTCAATGGGAATAGGGTGGTTCCAGTGTGGAAGTGAATGTCTGACTTCATGTGACCAGCGTGTAATGTCAGTCTTGTAGGACGCGTCTGTCAGTCAATTACAGTTTGTCCGTTTGCCCGTCCATCCACCGTTTTGGTACCAAACAACATATCTTGAAAACTATTGCCATAGACTTTGCTGTGCACATTCCTGAACCCGAGGATGGCCCCTACGGTTTACGGTGACAGAGTTGTATGCAGCATTAGCGCAGATATTAACACGCAACAGCACATGCAATTTGTCCCATCGAATCATTTGTTTAATAATTGTTAATGCTGCATAATTATGCTAGTTTTTCTCCTCATGTGAATGTTGCTGTATTCTCCACTCAGGCTGGGTTTTTCAAGAGTCAGTACAAGCAGATGATTGCTGATCAGGGTGGAGAAGGACAGGCCCTGTAGACGGTGGAGCAGAACCACCAGAGGAACAACAGTGAACACACGGGACACAGATCAGCCATGTACAGTACAGAATGGACTGTACTTCATGCATAGTATTTTGTACTGCACTGGATCATTCCATTCTGTTCTATTGTTTATTTCATCCTTGCTCATTGGATTTCATTGCAGATCAATTGTAAAATAGCATGGTATAATAATGACATTCCACTTTAGTACATCAGACAAATAACACATTTGCTCAGTAGAAAACATTGTGCCATTGTAGTAATTGCAGAATGCAATGTGAGACTCAGGTTGTACCTTCTCTTCAGTAAACAACATAGTTTATTAGAAAAAGTTACAGGTCAATCTGGCTTGCTGTTGTGTCCAGTGCCAGGGACAGGGTTAAGGCCCGGGCTTTTTGTTCGACTACAGGTGGAATTAACATCATTGACACTCATGTACTGGCATGTATAGCATGTGTGTTGGGTATGCACGGGTTAGGTGTTTATGCTACAGATCTCTTCTGCCTTCTGTGCGCGTATCTTAAACATGTCCACAGGAGGACACAGAGGGTGCATGTGAATGTGTGTGTGTTAATATAATAATGTGTATTAATATACAACAGTCTACATTTCTTATAATACTATGTTGGTTTGAGATTTTCTTTTACATATCCACATACGGTATTTTTCTCCACTGTGGATAATATATATTTTATTCTGTTACTGACTGGGGGCAGGTTTTGATTTAGCTATATAATTAACATAAGCTAGCGTTCTCTTTCTAATGTATGACAATGTTTTTCATCATGCCTTAAATTACCACTGGTAATATAGAATTTTGTAGTTTATATTTTGTCAATTTGGGAACAATCTTCTTCAAACTAATCAGACTCAACCCGTATGGCATTAAGTTGTGAGTAAAACTAATTTAAGGAATAGTGAAACGAGCATATTTATCTTCTTTTCAATTAAGCATGTTCTGCATGCTTAATACAAAATATTTAGTACAAAAATGTAAATGCCCAAATCCATTTATTAATTTATAGTTTGTGTGTATACATTTATATAGTACATAGGATGTGTGTGGGAGAGAGATTATTGTACTGTAATATATATCTATACACATCTAGTATTCATTATTTTTGCAAAGCACATTAAGTTTACTCTAAGTTTACTCTATTAAAATAAATATGTTTTAATAGACCATTTGGCATTATTTCTCAGATCACACACACACACACACACACACACACACACACACACACACACACACACACACACACACACACACACACACACACACACACAATCTATTACAATTACAATCTAGTATTTCATATAGATTTCACTTCCATCCTATACCAGCAAAGAAAGGAAGTGAACACAAAAGGAGAAATAGAGCTCTTATTTCAAGCAGTACATAAAAAAAGAATTGCGACAGTATATGTTGTTGCTTAGTGAATGTTATACGGCAGGGGCTCCAAAACATTTTGAGCTGAGACCCAAAAGATTAATTTGGTGTCCCCCCGCGACCCAAACGTACAAACATTATATACAAATATTAATAAATGAATTACTTAATAATAAATGAATTAACCACTTAAACTATTAATAGTACATAATAATTATTATAATAACAATAATAATAATAATTACTATTAATTGTAGATCAGCTATTCTTTTTCTTTTACATACATCATTATGAAATTCAAGCACCGCTGTGTGTGTGTCTGTCCACTTCCGCATAGAGCAAAGCGCCTCCTCACAACGCCACAACGCACAGACAGCCTCACGGAACCTAGCACCGCACAGCCCTGTCCTCCAACCTCTATCTGCCCCGCATTACACACGCCAAACATTCTAACAATCATCTTAATTAAATTAATTTGCGTCAAAAACAACTAATCTCCCCGGAAATCACGTGTCACCAGTGAAATGGAGTTTTCCGCGCAACATCTGTTTCGACACCACACTGTCCGCTCCCTCCTCTACCACCTTCTTCGCCGTGCCGTACACATGAGCTACATGCACGCTGAAAGCCTGGACACTGACAACGACAGGTTACAGCCCTGCGTGCACACAGCGTGACAGACTGCTTATCTGTCGGGGACTCTGGGTGGCCAAATGGAGATGTTTTCTTAACCGCCTACCGTTGGCACACAACAACAACAACAGGGTTTAACTCCACCCGGACGGGGCATTGGCAACAGTTACAATACTGTGCACTTTTATATCTGTTGGATCATAACATATGAATACTATAATCCAGGGAAGACAGATCCCGTGCCGTCGGAACAACAAAATGACAAAAATACATAGACGGATGCAATGACCAACGCTGGCTCAGTAGCTCACGAACGACACATTCCAGGCAGAATGTCACCACCCAATTTACATCACACATCAATGGTGTACTTATGATTGTACTGCAGAATTTTCTTGCAAAATAAACTAGCCTACTAATTAGCCTACTTTTGTGCCCAACCCAACTTCCCAAGACCATCTGTAAACAATTAGCCCCCTATCAGTAATGTGATCTATTACATCACATTACCCACACTGAACATCATTTGCTGTTCATATATTCAGAACAGGTAAGGACTAGTCTTTTAAATTATTATAATGTACATTTCTGAAAACATTGTATGAAAGGTTTTTACTTATGACCCTTAAAAATGGGTCTGTGACCCAAAGATTTGTCCGAGCCATATGGTCTGGGAAATATTACTACGGTATGGAGAAGTTGCAAGTTTGCAACCATTGTTTTGTTGTATATAATATAAATCATGACTACCGGTATCTATTGCACTCAAGGCCTGTTGGAGGAAACCATTTAGAGACATGATTCTAGAGGCATGTAGACATCTAAGGGGAAGAACGATCAGGGTTGATCAACTGAGCATCCTTTTATTTCTACCACACTTCCACCTTAGTGTGGCAACCTTATCTAATTAGTCTTTGCTGTGGCTGAGCACCCACTGCTCATGAACGCGTCCAGAGAAAGCGCACCCTATACCTTCAGATAAATTGTTGTTACATTGTATTCTACACATTTTCAACATGAAAAGTATCTTGGGGGAAGTAGAGACATAGATTTGTAATGAGATTGAAAATAGGGGTGGGCGATATGGAAAAATCACAATATTTTTTTCAAGCAGTATCACGATACACTATTATCACGATATTTCATGTGTTTATGGTTATTACAATCTACGGAGCCGCTAAGTTGTGTTGCCTTTGTGACTATACTTTTATTAGAATGACTGTCATTGTGTTGTTTTTTCTTGAAAGCATGAAATCATAGCAAAATAATGATGTATTGGTTAAATAGAGCAGGGGTTTTCAACTGATTGTGAACGAGGGACCACCACCCTGACTTAGAATCAACCTGGGGACCACTATTGTGTTGGGTGGGGATATGGGCTAAGATTAGTGCTTTTGTAAGTTAACACTTGCTATGCATCCCATGTGTATACATCCCACTGTTTCTCAACCGTTGACTAATACTGGTAAAATGTCCTAATAATAATGACTCAACAGGCCCAGGCGGTGGCGTAACCGTCTGGGCACCCGACTGGTAATCCAGTCGCAGTGTGCCGCGGGTTCGACTCCCGAGCCCGACACGGCCTTTACTGCATGTCATCCCCCCATCTCTCTCCCGTTTCCTGTCAGCCTACTGTCTGTCCCTTAAAAAAAAACCAATCAAAAATATCTAAAAGAATAAATAAAATAATGACTCAACCAGACAATCCGGTGCACTTCCCCCTTCTTGAGATTCTAACTCATCATAGGTCATTCAGTTCACGGTTTCTCAACTAGTGGAAAGAACACAACAAATCAACAAATCCTACCGTACATTAATAAATGCATGGTCAGGGACCACATGCAATACCTCCATGGACCACCAGTGGTCCACGGACCACCTGTTGAAAAGTGAATACAGTTCTACAGATTTCCGAACACCCGATCCGATCGGGACAACCCTATTTATCACCATATAAGTAAGCCTTAGCTTGCCGAGCCATGAGGCCCATATGGCCTGTTTCTGTAGCGTGAGGAAGCTTGATGTACACCCCCTGGACATGACGCTATAGGGACTTGTTTGGTATGACCCGGCTGGGGATCGAACCCTGACTCAGTCTCATGGCGGACACTAACACCATATCGTCACCATATCGCCCAAAACCTAATTGAAAATGTATATTTATACCATGCCATGTCCATTGGCAGGTGTTATTTGTAATAGGGTTTCATAATCTCTCTTCATGCTGTCAAAACTGGCACACTAACTGGCACACTATACTACGAGTACGACAGTTTAACAAAAGAATAGCACACAGTGACACATATGTATGCACTCAGTTTGTATATCAAATTACTCAGCATGACACAGAAAATGTAAATAGTATACATTACATGGCAGCCAAATTTAGAGTCGTGATCCATCAGACATACATTTGTTCCTCTTACTGTCCTCAAACTTCCTCAAAACTTTAAAGCAGAGAATTTCTGCACTTGGTTTCAACATCTCTATCTGCCAGACGTTGCTTCAGCAGTGAAACTAGTTTGATCCTGTTCTGTCAATACAGTAACTGTACTTGAAGTTCAATGTCACTTATGGAGTGGGTCGTTTCTCTCGCAGTTTATCTGTCAGGTAAGACAAAAATGCATTTCCCCCCTCTAATCCTTCTAAATCTTAAAATCTATATTGCTGCCACAATTGTGGAGCTATATACTATACTGTATGAGTCAGTATGGAAAAAGGAAGAAATTACCACAATCTAAAAAAAGAAATCTCAGTGAAGAACTACAACTAAATAAACATCCAACATTATAAAATATTATTAACAAACTTGCACACAGCAGGCAGACCTAGGTAGTCTGGTGTATATAGGGTGTTGTATAACACAGCTTTTCCTCAGTTGCATGGGAGCGTACTCAAGTTCTCTCTGCCTTAAGGCGAGACACCCCAGGTGAATAGGGAAAAAAAGTTAAATAATAGCTATCACAATGAAACTTCTCCAGTTGATTACTTATATTAAAACTAAGACTTTTTGTATTCCAAGTTTTCTGAAATTATATGTTTAAATATGCAAATTAGGCATTATATGCACTAATTTGCATACATTTCGGGACGATAAATCTGAAGATCGGATAAAGCACACATCAGAAAATAGTGTCAACAGGCATAAAAAACCCAATTTTCGGCATGTTTTTAGGTATAAAATGTGATGTAAATCAGGCTGTGAATGATATATCAAGAAATCCATCTGTAAATGTCTGCGGAATATAGTTTTGAATAAGACTGCAACGTTTGGTGTATGTGAGTTCAACTGAAGTGGAGATTCTTTGTCCCAGGTATTTTGAGAAAACGGCCTTTCCAAAACGTTTTATTTGAAGCCACTATTTTGAGACAAAATATCTCATCCAAACCATCATATAATGGCATATATCATTGGAAAGGTCTGGACCTCGAGCTTACTGTAGTCTGATCCAAATATGGTCACTTCCTTTGTACCAACAACCAATCATGAAAATAGAGAGTGAGCAGTAGATGTCTTGGTAGCCTACGTATGTCATATTTACTGCCAGAGTTTCTTAGAAGAGTCTGCACTCTGCACACACTGCCATTGTTTTTAAGCGTTTTTACTAATCTTTCAAGACCCACAGAATATTTTGTTCTATGACTATGTTTATACCAAATATCTCAAAAGAAGTCTCTACTTTCATTGGGGAAAAAGTGTGTAAGGCGATGTTCCGTTTCTTATTGGCATTATTGGCAGCTTGTTTTCAACAAAAATTTACATGGGAACAGAAAGCAGAGAATTCTTTATTTTTATGAATCCTATAATATTATACTGAACTGGCTTGGATGTTTTGTTAACATTTCTTTCCGGGTGTCCTATGATCATAAAGTCCTATAGGGGCCTTCTATGGTAAACACTGGGGGGTGTTGGCGTGCCGAATGGGAAGTGACGAGGCAAGTGTTGTGTGTGTTTCGCCCCGGCGGTCAGAGCTGAGGGTGCAATCCGTCCGGCAGTCAAAGAGGGATATTTCACTTCTTTTTATTTTTTACTTTCGTTTTAGACTTATTTGAACACCCCAGGCAGTTTTTGAGTTGATCGATTTAGTATTTGGATATTTGATATTAATTTTAGCTGCCTCGCCCCCTTCCTATACAAACCCACTGTAGCTCCAAACCAGTGTTTTTTTTAACGTTTTTTTATAGCTTTTTTCATTTATTTTTAGGAAAATATAAAGCATCAGGGAAAGAATATACGGCTCCATGTTTTCGATTAATCTAACATGGTTAAAATGGAGGTTGAAGTTACAATGGGTTTGTATATCAAATATCTAAATACTGAATCAAGCAACTTAAAAGCGGTCTGGGGTGTTCACATAAGCCTCGGTAGACAATGAAATTACCAAACATTTTGAAAGTGAAATATCCCTTTAAGAATATATGATCATGAACCTTAGAGTATATATGAATAGAGAAGACACCCGAGTTCTCCTCCCATCCACTTGCATTAAGTTGCTCAAAAGCGCATGAGGCGATTTCACTCCTCCTTCCGTGTAGGAACAGAGTGCATTCTGGGATGGATCGGCCCCAAACACATGAACGCGCTGCCGTTGACTATCATTGTGCCGTTTGTGAGCGTTCACGTATGAAACATTCGTTCACGTGTCATGGCCCCAAACACATGAACGTGCGCAATGATAGTCAACGGACCAGCGCTGGCTCGAGCTGCAATACCAAATTCGGCCACTATGTCCAAGTCATGAACTCATAACATTAAATTAAAAAATATGCACGCACCGCAGGCACACACCCACCCACCCACCTACCTACCTACTAGTAGGCTACCTACCTACATACCAACCTACCTCTCAATAAAATTTGTGTTGTTTCTTGTTTTCTGCAGTGTTCCAAGATGCATTTGGTTTTAACATTGATCCTGTGGTTTGGAAATCCTTGAGTTCACCTGGCGATGGATTTGGATACAAGGTGGTTCAAAGACAATCAAGGTAAATGAAGACAGAGCATGGATTTGTGTGACTGCACACAAGTCTAAAACACTCATCTTTTATAATACATTTGTACTTTTGCCCATCATACACTTTACTCAAAATGTTCACATCTACTGTACAGTAACTATCTACTATTAGCCATGTGCATAGTTTTCAATACTTTGTTAAAACTTTTGTCACGGATTGCTCTCCTATAGCTTACTGGTCAGTGCACCCCTTTCACAAGGCAGGAGCGGCCAAATATATAAATGTTCTACAGAGTCATGTAGTCCCATGTCTATTGAAGGTAGGCAACATTAACATCAATATAAATGAAGGCTTAATTTAAAATAATTATAATGCTAGTAGTATACCATGTTAATTATTGCACAGAAATGGTCTCAGCTGTAAATATTATTTCCAATTTATTTTAACTTGAGTTTAAAAAAAAAGTAACAGGATTTGTTATTATTTTGTCATAAGAGCAATTGACGTGTCACTTTGTGCAAGTGTATTTCCTGTGTATTTATTTATTGACATGATATGGCCGCAGACTATTAATGTTTAATGTTACTGTATGTTTCACTTATGATGTAACATGAAAGGGATTTTAGTTGTGACTGTAGTTTTTAATGTGGTTGTTTAAACCTATGATACTAAAATTACAATAACACAATTTGAATTAATGCTGACATTTATCTTTTCATCTATTGCGCATACAGTACCAGAGTTTGCAGTCAACATGTCCCTTGGCTTGACAATGACAAATGACCCGACCACAGGAAAGACAATTGTCAGTTCATTAACTACAGCTAAGTTATGCTGTGCTGTTGGAGTCTTTTTGTTGTTTTGAAAACTATAATGTCATAATTTCAACATAAATATTTCAGGGAAATAATGGTTATTATTTCAAAGTAAAAAAAAAAATCCTAAATATTATCTACAAATGTATTTACTAAATGAATTGGCTTATGGAGGAAATTCTCACATTTCTTTCCTCTATTTCTATTTGTGTGTTCAATTTTTAATTTGCATATTTATCCGCAAAACGAAATATTCCATTTTGAGTTCAGACATTCTGTTCTCCCATTGCAGGCATGTGGTCCAACCATTCCAAGAGAGTGCAAAACTATCACCACATACAACGGTGTATGCTTAGAGATTAGTGCGGATGACAATGTTGGATTATCTGTGCCATCATCTCTTGAAGGTATATTGAATTAAATAGAAGTACTGACTGAGAATTGTAAGTCAGTACTGACTGAGAGGTGTAAGTGAAATGGCTTTTGTCTCAGAGTTTAGAAGTTCAGACGCTGTGTTCCTGAGTTCCACACGCATGCAATGCAACAGACAAGTTGAACATTAGCCTATATAGTGAATTTATTATTATATATTGTACAGTACGCATACAGTATACATGAAAATGCTTAAATTATATTAGGTTTTGTAAAAGTTGCTGAAAAACTTTCGAATGCAACAAATAGATGAAGAGCATTCCCATAATCCTTTCTTCTAATATGTCTTATTTCTTTTCTTCTAACAGAGTGTCCTGAGGCAGCAGATATTGCATTCTTACTGGACGGCTCAGGCAGTGTTTCTTCCTCCGATTTCAACACAATGAAGACATTTGTGAAAAGAATGATTGGCTCACTAATGGATAGAGCTACACAGGTGGGACTTGAAGAATTGGCCAATGGTCAAATTATAACTTTAGAAATAGGTCAGTTTTCTTCCAAACTGATTAAAACACGCTGATAAACATAATAACAATGTATTGCTTTTCTCTGCATAATTGTAGAACACTAGATTATGAAACTGGGCACTGTATAATGCCACATAATGAGTACTGTAACAACATGATGTTGCCAAAGAGACTAGGGATGTTCTGTCTGACCCTGTATAGAAGAGAGAATGGTTTTGTTTTCATACATACCTGTATGGGTCAGGGTCAACCACAACTATACATAAGGAGTAATGAACAGCGAGGAGCTCATTATTGAGAAATAAATAAATAATTATGGAACTGGTTAACATTAATATTACTGCAGTATGGACAGCCACATTCACATTGCCATCATTATTGCTGAAAGCAGCAGACTACTGATCATCCTTACCAATTGTCACAAACAATATTTTGTTTCAATATTTTGTTCACAGACAGGAGCCATGCATTGCTGTGGGCAGGTTAATAAGCATCTTGCACCAAAGAGTATAAGTTCCAGGTTTAGAACAGGACTCGGGATATACAGAATGGTACCATTCTAAATGGGGATTTGTTTCCTATATGCGATGCACTGCTCCCCATAGCTGCGAATACGGACAAAGGCCTACAATGCGTAATTTCTGCTCATGCATATATATATATATATATATATATACTGTATATGTTTGGTAGATGAATGTGAAAAGGGCCCAGTTTGAGAAGAAAATAAAGCAGCAGCAAGTTCCTCCGAAAATCGGGAAAATAACTTAATAACTTAACTGCTTATGATTTTTTTCAACCACTCAATTGCTTGACTGTAATTGCAGCATACTGTATATTTCAGTGAATTCAATGTTTTTTGTTTTCTTTTTTGCAGTTCGCAGTTGCCCAGTACTCATCATACCCCACCATCCACTATCATTTTGATAATTTTCACACCTCAGGATCTTGGGGATCTCAAATTGATGGTATTAGTCGACAAAGAGGATCGACGAAAACAGCGGCAGCAATTAGACGGGTTGTGTACGTGTCTTTACGCATTATTGACAAATTATGACAATGCACCTCAATTGTCAAACATTTTATGGCAAGTACAGTTCTTTTGTATTCCAACAGCCAAGGTGTTTTTTTAGGAAATAGAGGATCGAGACAAAACGTGAAGAAGTTCCTGATAGTCATTACTGATGGAGAGTCTACTGATCCAAAAGAATTACCTAATGCTGCTTCTCTCGCTGCAAGTGAAGGCATTGTTCGATTTGCCATTGGGGTAAGTTGTTAGAGTCACTCATCAATTTCAAATGAAGACTTAAACGTATACTGTCTTTTTGTTTTGTTTTACATACTGTACCTGTACAGTAGCTAATACGGCAGAGACTACCTGCCACTGTCACCAGACTTTCCACCTAGGAGGAAAGCCTAGTCTGTGTTCCTAAATCGCCCGTGTGTTCCGGATGATTTAAAAAATAAAAATAAATAATGTTTTGGTAACCCCCTGTTTGTTTTTAGTCTCGCCAGTCGCCAAGAGTTGGAATAAAAGATGGATACACCAAACAAACTATTTCAAGAAGTATACTCATACTCATACTCTATCTGCCACTGATGCAGCTGTTAGAGCCAGAGGGCCTTAACCAACTGTGGCAAAAACATAGCCCAGAGCCAGACATTACAGACATTAGTGTATATATATACTGAACTGATACTAAAGTCTACTCTGTACCATAGAAATACAGAACGTACTTTTCCATTCAAGATTCAAGAGAAACGACTTGACTGGTTGCATCACTGCATGGTGTATGAAATACATTGATTCTCAACCGCAAAGCAATGCAGAAGCTTACAGTATGTCGTTATGTGAACAGCTGAGTGCATCAGAGGGTACACAGTATGCAAACTTCCATAGGACAGATAAGCCACCCCAACCACAGATGTGTATGTGTGTTTCTGTTTCTTACTACTACTCATTTTAATGCTGCTATAATGTAATTAATAAGACAGAACAAAAAAATTACTCTTAACAATAGACACCTTTACCTCCTACGATTAACTACCATGACTATTCATTTCAAAATATGCTCAGTATAGAATCTACAATGAAAGTATCCATGTAATTTATACAGCAGCATGTATCTTGATATCCTAAGGTTGGAAAAGCTTTTAATAAAGCTTCAGCAAAAGCAGAGTTGGACATCATTGCTACCGATCCATCGAAGCACGTGTTTCAAGTGACGAACTTTCAAGCTCTTGACGGAATCAGTGACGCTTTGCAGAACAGCATCTTTCCAATTGAAGGTATATACCGGTAGTTCCAATACATCCAAATAAAATTACCCATCATGAAAATCATCACTTTTTTAGATTGATAATTGAGTTGAGAGATGATATGTGTACAGTATATGTATATATATATCATATCTATATATCTTCTTTTTTTTGTCTTCATAGGATCTCAGAGCGGTGGCTCATTGAAACTGGAAATGGCTCAAGAGGGATTCAGTGCTGCTTATGTACCTGGGGTAATGAAAAACCTGTGCAATATATTTTCATTCGATATGTTTTGTTGACATTTCTTTTTTTTACAATGTTGTCTTTTACACATAGAGCCCCATTTTAGGGCAGGCAAATTGGTGTGAGGTGTTCAGCAGACAGGAAAGATTTAGCGTGTGTGTATTTAGTGTTTAGGGCAGTAGTTCTCAAAGTGGGGTCCATCCAGGAACGCTTTGGTGCAGAGTGGTGACACAACCCAGACAGGCTTGTTTGACTTTGGTATGAAATTATGAATACCTTAACTGGAAATATAAATTATATTTTATTTGTATTCATTCTAATTAACCCACACTTGAACCCGCACATACCATCCGTATGACGAGTATAACTCCTATAAATGAATGACGCTGGGTACAGTATCAAACGCCTTATGACGAGCAGGCTTGTCATAAGGCGTTTGATATCGTTTGCCTCACTGTGTTTCATTTTTGGAACCGCTCTGGTTGCTATGCACGGTTGCCAGGGCCCCACCCGCACTGCTTTTGTTTGTCAATAGCAGTTAGCTTCCGTTTTAGGCCGTGGGTTTTTTTCTCTGAAACTAATGCGCTGTCCATGGTGTTGACCAGATCGGTGATGTTCGGAGGTCTTTTCTGATTATCCGGTGAGCGCGATGGGAACATTGGCGTTTTCTAGAGCAAGGATTGGCTCGGTAGCATTAACACTAATACTTTAGCATCCAAGACGGAAGCCAAAACCGGACGAGAGTCTAGTGGAATAGCCAGAAAACACCCGGCACCCAAGCACCACTACTTTTGTCCACCAGATGGCAATCAATGTGTTTTAATACCCATGTCTGATCAATGGCAAGTTGTCAACACACCCTACATTAGGGATGCCACATGGTGACCATTTGCCCAATCGAATATTCTAAAGCTCTGGCGATTAATAATCGATTAATCGACCCCCCCCCCCCCCAAAAAAATAAAATAAAATAAATAAACTTTTTTTTCTTCTTTTTAATCAATATCAGATAAAACTTTTAAGATTTTATATTATGCACATATTATGCCATGGTCACATAACCATTATATGTTGAGTGCATGCTTTGATGGTTACAGTTTTATAATCAGTTTTGATGAGTAAACCTTTGTGGAGATCTTCTCAGTGCCATTCAGGATGGAAAATGAAATCCATTTGGATTTGGGGAGAAGTAGTTTCATAAGGGGCTGGTATGTATTACTTGATATAAAGAGAACATGTTCAGTTCACTAGTCTACACTCTAGTCTACACCTGCCTTCATTTCATCTGATTGTCTGTCTGGCAGGCACTTAACAAGCGATCGTTAACTGTGTCTGTTAGAGAGAGGGGCAGAGAAGAGTGGCTTTGCTCAACTTGATTTATACTTATATTCTCCACTCTGATGAAGGTACATGTTCGATATATCATGCAGCATTACTTATTAGCCTATATTTTAACTATTAAAAAAATAAATAAATAAAAACATTTTTTTTTTTCCCCGATTTTCGATTATGAAATATTAAAATCGATTTTGGGGACGGCAACACATAATCGAAAAATCGATTATTCGGCGGCATCCCTACCCTACAGTATGACATCATGTGCGCATGTACACTAGTATGGACACCAGAGACAGGGAGAGAGACACTGCACGCCTACTGTAGGTATTGTAGTTTAGCGTTTAGTCTTATTGGTACATTGTACGGTAGTTTTAACAAAATGCACTGGATCTGCTCCATTTTGCACCATGTGATATAATCATATAAATAATAATTACATATTTATACAGATCTGTCGATGTTGTAGAATGTAGATCGATTCTAAAGGAGGTATACACTAACAATTTTCTCCTGAAAGAATTGGAAGTACAGACATTATCCATAAAACACCAGTTTACTGTGCCTATCTATACTAGGGAGAATTCCAAATGGCAGCTGTTGGCGCCTTCCAGTGGAGGGGAAGCTACCAGGACGTCTCAACAGAAGGCCAGAGGGAAGACTTCAAGGAGCTTACTGATATGGATCCTGACAGCTATCTTGGTGAGTACAAAATGAACTTCATATTAAATTACTGTATTGTGTAGTTATTAAATTACTGTATTGTGTATAGTTACCATCATCAAGTAAAGAAATGTCTGTAAGTAATTTAAGATTATAATGTTCAGTCTACATCAGAGACTAGGCGTGGCATTCATAGGATGAGAGTCATCCTATGCAATCATATATTTAGCCCCATTAGGTTTCTTCTCTTTAAGGTCATCAATCAGCATTAGCAACACCTATCGGCACCCCAAGCATATTTATTTCTAATGTTTACTCTGTAGTCTGTGCTGTTTTCTTCTAGGTTACTCCATGGCAATTGGCATGAGAAGTGGTGGCATTCTCACTGTTGTAGGTGCTCCAAGATTTAAACACATGGGGATGGTAATGGTGTTCTCCTCCGAGAGACCCCTCCAAAAGATTGACCCTTCGACAAATCCACAGGTTTGTGCTCAAATTATTATTCACACACAGTACATAAGGAACATGTGTGTGTGTGTGTGTGTGTACGCGCGTATATATATTATCATTTTATTTTTTTGAGGGGCACTAGCCCCTCCTATACACAGGTTTAATGTTTGTCTTGTCTCAACACAAACATTAAATGCCATTAACAATGAACCAGAGTTTTGTCTGAGAAAACCGACATATGCATGTCAGAGGAAAACCTTGACCAATAAGGGACCACGATTCTTATAAACTGCTATTTTGTGATGTAAAAATTGATGTCATAATGTGATGTTGGTATAGCACCCCTCACTTCACATGATTTCTTTCCTAAAAAAAAGTCTGTATTCCTCCTTTGAATGATGATTTCTGGCTTGCTCAGTTTCAGATTGGGGCATATTTCGGGGCAGAGGTTTGTACCATGGATGTGGATCGGAGTGGATACACGGACATAATCCTCATATCTGCTCCTTTATTCACGGAGGAAGATCGAGAGGGCAGGGTCTACGTCTGTAGCCTTACTGGCAGTGGCAGGGTCAGTGCTTTTACTTTCTGACGTCATACATCAGTTTGACCTCAGGTATGAGAATGAATTAAAATTATAATTCTCATTCCTATTGTTTTGTTTGTTTTTTACCCAGAGAGCTGATTGTATATCATCCGATAGACAAGCGGTGCTGAAAGGTGTTGCAGGAGAAAGAGGAAGGTTTGGTTCCTCTCTTGCTCCACTGCCTGACCTCAACAGTGATGGATTCAATGATTTGGCTGTGGGAGCACCACTAGAGAATGGTGGTCAAGGAAGCATCTATATTTTCCATGGTGATGGAAAACGAACAATCAATCCCATGTACTCACAGGTGCATGAGAGTCCAAAAGCTAATCCAGTGGCCATCATGGATTCAACTTTTTGTATTTACTGGACAGGTAATTTGATCACAACATTTTCTTTCCTTTTTTCATCATGTAGAGAATTCCTGCCTCTGATGTCCAGCCTGGACTGCGCTTCTTCGGTCTGTCCATTAGCCAGTCTTCTTTTGACCTCAGTGGAGACAGTCTGCCTGACTTGGCAGTGGGTTCGAAGGGTGCTGTCCTACTACTCAGGTAATGCTTTAAAAAAAAAGAATCACACCCGTGTAAAATGAGGGGCGCTCTTGTCAGCGGACATTTGACATTGCTACATAAGGTGGTCCCTTATTGGCCAAGCGCTCATGTGATTGGTTAGCCGATTTGCTCATTTACATACGACATAAGTTTTCCCTTCAATGTCAATGGCGTTTAATGTTTTGATGTTTATTACGTCATATTTAGCGGAATTATCAGCTCTTATAATCATACATGATCATGCATCATCACATACTGGCCAATAAGAATGCCTGTTGCCTGTGATTGGTTAGCTGATTTGCTCATTTACATATGACGTACATTTTCCCTTCAATGTCAATGTTCTGATGTTTAATTTACGTCATAATTAACGTAATTTCTCCGTTCATTGTCAATGGCAGGTCTATATTGAGACATGTGGGGACAAGATTTAGCGGACATTTGACCCTAATTCCCCTTTTATTGTCAATGGCAAATCTTGAGACGTGTGGAGACAAAGAAGGGGCGCTCCACTGATATTATTTTAATTTGGTTGAGGGTGCGTTGCCCCCTTGTGGCGCACAGTGTTTGTGGAAGGTTTGGTGCGAGTAGGAGCAAAGGTTCCATGGTCGACCCACCCTCTAGGCAATTTTAATTAATAGACGTTTTTCCTTTACTCAAATTGTATTGCTCTCTCATTTCCAGATCTAAGCCAATAGTAATGGTGGAAGCACAGGTGACATTCAGCCCAGACCAGATCCCTACCAACAACTCCTGCAACTCTCCCTTGAACAACACGGCTACAGTCTGTTTCACTATGACTCGCCACTCTACTGTGGAGACAGGTAAATGTCCCCCTAAGTCTATACAGTATACACACACACACACACACACACACACACACACACACACACACACACACTTTTATGTAGGGAGTACTAACTATTTAATGAAAGTCTAAACTGCTCCAGCTCAAGCACAGATAAATTATACGTTGACGGTGGATTCAACCCGTAAGATCCCAAACAACCGTGCTTACATGATGACACCTAAACAACGAGAGGTGTTCAACACTTTTACCCTTGACATGGCAAACACACACTGCTTTTCACACGAATTTCACATTGAGGTAGGTTGGCAACCTGAATATAACCATGCCTTAGAGAATAACAGTAACATTCATGAAGGTTAGACTGTGAATATTTTCATGATAATGATCTGTCTTTGCAGGCTTGTCCAGAGGATGCTCTGAATGAACTGTCTAATGAACTTAGATTCACCTTTGAAGGCATTCCATCTTCAGACAAGCTCAGTCCAAGTCTTGCACGGCAAGCTCAGACAATAACCTATCATCCTGTAAGTTATATTTAAATTACGCCTACGTCTGTCTGTCTGTCTGTCTCATAGATGGAGAGTAGGCAGACTACTCTTGCCAAGAGAGCTTAACAATAGAGAGTAGTAAGCCAGAATGATTATGCCGTTGGTGCAAATTAACCTTTGGCTTCTCTGCTCAGTAGTTCAGGGTAAAACAGCTTGTGAGAACATCGTCTCATCATTACCGTTTGAAATAAAATGTGATTAACACGGTTTACTTCCTCCCTTGTTCCTACGACAGTTAGGGTTTGAGATCAATTGTGGCACTGATGACTTATGTACCGACAACCTCAAAGTTGATTTCAACTTTACCAGGTGAGACATACACATGTCCTAAGAGTGTGGTTACTTTGTTGATTAACCAGTGCTGGTTCCCATAATTTTGTGTGCCAGTTTATAATTTGCAAGTGTACAGGCACCAGGTGGCATAGCAGACATAAATGTTCAGTAATTATTTCAGCAAGATACTATTGCTACCTGGGACAATTCATTCAGGGCTTGAAATCAAAACCAAAACTCCCAAAAGGACAATAATCCTATTTAGAGTCTGAGGGCGTCAGAGAAAGCTTGCCTAGGGTGCAAATTTGGCCAGATCCAGGCCTGTAAATTTGTCTTTTGTTGCAGCTGGGAGGTCACTTTTTACATACTACCTGAACTGTTTTACTGTAGATCACTGAAAAAACTATCTGGGAACCAATTCTATTAAAAAAATAGAAGATACAGGGGAAGCTGAGATGAACCACTAATTCACTCACTTCTCTGTTTTCTCATCATCATAATCAGCTCTACAGAGGTTAGAGTGGGCATAGATGAACTGTTGAACATAATGGTGTCAGTTGAAAACAGAGAAGAGAACTCGTACAACAGCCGTGTCACTCTCACATACCCTCCTGGGCTCTCATACAGGAAGTTCACCATACAGCAGGTAAGGCAGTATTGCCAACGTAACTAACTGACCCTAAGTTCTGTTCAGCCTTAATAAATTGTTCTCATCAATGTGTGATTAACATGCGTTTTTCTTTGTCTTTACCAAGGGAAGTGTAGAATGTACCTCTGTAGACAGTGAGGATGGTTTATCACAGGGGAAGAGTGACTGCACCATTGACAAGCCTATTTTCAAAAGCAATGCCAAGGTTAAACTTTTAGATTTCCAACGTTTCTTATGCTCACACACCTCTGCAAGGACAATCAGATATGAATAAATGTCCAAATTAATGTTCTACTAATTACTGTTAGACAAATACATTGGTTTAAACTACGGTAAGCACTTTCTCTGATTTCTCTCATTCCATTCTAGGCTTTTTTCACCGTCTCCTATGGGATAGATACCAACAGTGAACTTGACAGAAAGATGCTGATCACTGCAAATGCCACAAGGTACTTTGCCTGGTGGAAAACCCTGCACTGTCCTTTCTATTATTATATTATACTAGGAATTATTTCTCTTCCGTTTCAGTGGAAATGCTGAGCATTCCCAAGAAAGTGAACTTTATCAACAGAAGGAGATTGATGTGAAGTACAGCATTTTTCTTTCCATTTCCAATCCAAGGTTTGCGTTGTTTGTCATTCACACAGTACTGTAAATATCTTTAAGTTAAACATTGTATTTATTGGGAGCAGATTCATTCAATTCAATAATTAAATGAAAAATGTGTAATATTTCCAATTCAGTTCACTCAGCTACGCCAATTTTACTTTTGGAAGAAATGATCTTCAGACACGACTTCCACAATCAATTATGGTAAAACATGTTATGAAAATATGTATACGTTCGTCAGTTTAATTCAGCTTTTAGGTTTACTGCTAAGTGATACCAAGGACTACTGTGCATCCCTCTATTTTCTATTGTGTCCTCTGTCCTCTCAGGTTTTGAATTTTGTGAGAGCCTTTAATGTTACTGTGGTCATCAAGATGCCTGTGAGGCTTGGTGATGAAGACATCTGGGTGAATCCTGGTAGTATAGAGGTAACTCACATGGATGGACACTTCAATGCATGATGTTGGAGCTCAAACACACCAACCTTCAAACTGTGACAAACTGTTTCTCATGATTCAGTTCAATTCGTTTTTTTACTTTTTTTTATTTGACCAACTTTCAGATTCCAGACTGCAAGAGATCTAAGGATGAAGAACCTATCATCTCAGATTTTGTGGATAACGTCAAAGAAAATCATACAGTGGTACATATGTTTTGCCCACTGGCAGCTACCATAAAAAAATGTATGACATTTTTTTTCAAAAACTTGCATACTGTACTGCAATTGCTTAGGATTTGTCCTTTAATTGCCCATAGGATTGCTCTGTTGCAACGTGTACAGTGTTCAGATGCAACGTGTTCATGGTTAAAGATCAGCATGACGTTTACAACATCTCTGCTAACCTGAGCTCAGGATGGATCGAGCAGGTAAATGTCTAAAATATGTGGGTTTATTCAACAGTCAACACTTAACCTTATATTTTACAGCTTACTCATTGCCATTTACTGTAGGTAAAGTAATGGAGCTGTATTCAACTACCTCAAGAATAAAAGTTACACTGTGTTGAATCTATAAATAATCATTGATGGGTGAATATATTTTTTACCTTTGCTTAAAGTATATCATATCTTTGGTCGAATTAGCGTAATTCCCATATTTTTCAAATGAAGAAGATGTGAGTCTGCGGCCGCTTCTCGCCTTTATTAAGGCGTGTTACTGGTAATTATTTCCACTATGTTAGATGTTTGTGGGTGTGTGAAATGTAATGTACTCTATAGAGGGTATGTGCATGCATAAAGTGAATGGCAGATCGAGTGGAAAATCGAGTGTCAAAGTGAGTGACAAAGTGAATTTAATGTTGTTTAAAGACATTTAATGCAATCAGATAGGACTTTTCTGTTTGCTAGTATGGACTGTCAAGTCCAGAAAGTAGTTTTTTGCCACTCAGTAGGCATTCCCGCATAACTTCCGTATATGATGATGATGTCACGCGCATACCCTATATTGTCTGCCTGTTTTTTGTGCCGACTGCAGATGTAAATTAGCATCTTTGCTGTTCATTAATATGCACTGTCCCCGTCCCGTCTAAATAAACAAATAAAGTACAGTTAAGAATATGGAATTCCGTGCGTCACTGCTATCACTCCGTGCATCACTACATTTAGCCCTTAGTGACACTCATTTGGCAGAAATGCAACCCAATTCTTGACATTACAACCAACCAACTGACCAACCACTAAAGATCCGAGTTTTGATCCGAGAATAATTAACGCTCTTAATTGTCTCTAACAACGTCTGATGTTCATCCTCTTCCTCCTTTACTTCTGACCCACAGATTGGTCTCCAGTCTGCCAAAATCCGTTTGATCAGCACAGCCACTTTGGAGTATGACAGAAACCAATACATCTTTTTTTCAACAGATTCTAACAACAATCCCCCAGTTCGAAAGGTAATGTCCAGATGTGCATTTCACACTTTGGAACTTTTAGAAGACTTTGAATTGTAAGAAAATGTAATTGTTCTTGTGACCACTCCTCAGATTGTGGCCACAGTAGAGGTGTACACTGAGACAGACCTCACCAACTGGATCATTGGTGGAACTGTGGGAGGACTTGTTCTTTTGGCTTTGATCACTGCTGGCTTATATAAGGTAATAGGCCTACACTGCACTAAAAGCTGTGCCGTGCTCTAGGGCTCAAAGTCTATGTCAAAGTCGTACGATTAGTCACACACGTTACCGCAGTGAAATTAGTTCTCTGCATTTGACCCATTCTTGGAGCGGTGAGCCGCAGCGTGCGCCACGCTCGGGAACCATTAGTTGATGCTGAGTGCCAAGCACGGAGGCATTGGGTCCCATTTTTACAGTCTTTGGTATGACCTGGCCGGGGATCGAACCCCCGACCTCTCAGTTTCAGGGCGGACACTCTGACCACAAGGCCACTGTCTGGCTATAACAACCTGCCAGAATCTTGTACTAACCTTAACCATACCAATCATGGTTTAGAAAACAAGCTCAAATAAGGAACTACACTTTGGCAACTATGATTGATTTGAAACTTAAATGTGCTCAGCAAAGAACGCCACTGATTTTTGTGAGCCAATGGCCAATTAGCCCTTCACTAAGTCCCTCCCCAACCCCTCCTTGTCCAATAGACACGTTTGTCTTTCTCCCCCATAGGGATGCATGTTAAATGACGGGATTTCTCCATATAAATAATCCATCATTTCAGAGCATCAAAATGTCTTCTAAATCTAGTCAACCAGGCCTGCAGTAGGTCATGCTCTGGAGAAATTTGCATGATATTATTTAAATAAACTAGAAATACGAGGAAATGACAGAGGAAGAAATCAACTTTTAACGACTACCGGAGAGGAGTTTTCACACGAAGCAGAAATAAGTTTTACTGTTTTTGTTTGGAGTTGAAAGCGATAGAAGTAATAATAGATCAGATTTAGCGGCCTAGTAATAGTAGTTGTAGCAGCAGTAGTGGACTAGTGGCATTAGTAGTTAGTGCATGCAAATTACTAAAAACACGCAGACAAGGTTGAATAGTGGCGAAGTGGACCTTTAATAATTTGCCATCATTTAGTGATGGAGGCTAATGCTGCATTGCTGTAATTATGATAGTTTTTCTCCTCATGTGTATGTTGCTGTATTCTCCACTCAGGCTGGGTTTTTCAAGAGTCAGTACAAGCAGATGATTGCTGATCAGGGTGGAGAAGGACAAGGTCCTGTAGACGGTGGAGCAGAACCACCAGAGGAACAACAGTGAACACAAGGACACAGATCAAGTTCTCAACCATGTACAGAATGGACTGTATATGTTGTAGTTATTTGTATTGCACTGAATCATTAGTTTCTGTATTGTGTGAGTGGTTAATTTATTCAATGCTCATTGTTACTCATTGGAAAATGGAATTCTTTGCCACTGCTAATAACCAAACTTACACAGAAAGCCCAATTAAATTAAATTAGACCTATTTACTTGTTTCTATGAGACTGTTTGGTGTTAATAATAAATAATTAATAATTTAATAATAATGTATAACTTGTTTGTAAAATCAATGAGGGGATAATGTAATCCTCATGTAACCCCCGTTACTGTAATCCAGATTACACATTTTAAAATGTACTCTAAAACGTTTTTCTTTTACTCTGATTACGTAACGGCGTTACATGTAATCCGTTACTTCCCAACCCTGATTAAGAGTTGTATGTATATAAATACCTTTTGAAAGAAATCAGCTGGAATGATGATTATAAAGTCACTTTAAAGTAAAGTAAAAATGTGTTGTCGTTATGATTTTGGGTTCACTCATAGGAAGATACAGTAGACCATACATACGTGTGGCCCGCGGGCACACATGCAGCCCCCACCATCACTTAATACGGCCCGCAGGTTAATATCAGAATACTGATATATTATGTATTTGCAAACATGACCGCTTTAATTACTTCAGTCCGTCAGTCAGTCCAAAGAGTGTATGCCGGGTTCCAAATGGCCCTGTACGGGTCTGTAACTCCATTTGTGCACTCTCAGACTAGTTATGGGGGTCCTTGAAATTTAAAAGTTTGAGAACTACTGTACACAAAATGGAACAGAGCCTTATTAGTATCATTGGTAACACATTTGAAGAAAGTAGGGAAGCAGCCCAGAAGTAGGAAGTTATTCTGTGTGCATAGAGCCCATTGCAGCATACTGTAGATTTACAGCATATAATATCAATTGTGTTTCTGTGTTTGCAGTTCGCAGTTGCCCAGTACGCAACCTCCACCAGAATCCACTATCATTTTGATAATTTTAACACCTCAGGATCTTGGGAAACTGAAATTGATGGTATTAGGCAACAAAGACAAAAGACGAATACAGCTGCAGCAATTATACAGGTTGTGTAAGTGTCTTTGTGTACTGTATATTGACAATGTACCTCAATTGTCAAACATTTTATGACAATTACAGTATTTTATATTAAACAAAAAAATTGAAGTATACAGCTAAAGCAATAGAACTGTTGTTCTGTAAGTGCCTTTATATTCACAACGTACCACACAAATGTTGAGTTTACCATTTTAAGAGTTTTTCAATACATTCGTTTTTTTCTTTCTGACAGCAAAGGTGTTTTTTCAAGTAGAGGGTCCAGACCAAAAGTGAATAAGTTCCTGATAGTCATTACTGATGGAGAGTCTACTGATAAAAAACGATTACCTGAGGCAGCTTCTCTTGCTGAACAGAAAGACATTGTTCGATTTGCAATTGGGGTAAGTTGTTCAGCCATCATTTTCAAATTAAAACCTAAACATATACTGTATTTTTGTTTTGTTTTACATACCTGTAGCTAATACGGCAGAGACTAACTGCCACTTAACCTCACGTCACCAAACTTTCCACCTTGGAGGAAAGCCTGGTTTGGTATTTTTTTCTGAGTCACTTTTTTTTTTGTCCCGTGGTCTTTTGCTCTGTAATATAAGACTTTTGCTCAATATCTTGATATCTTATTTGTTGGTTCTGGTATTTGGGAACGTAGAAGTACTGTATGCCTATGACCTATCCATGATTTATATACTGTATCTAGGGTCTGCAGTGGACACACTCAATAACAATTGTTAGGGTTTGAGGTACGTAGGTTGTTGTTGTCGGACCAATAGTATGTCGGAAATAAAGCCTGTACCCATTCAGGGGTGCCTTGGATGAAAAGGTTATTTACAGGGGTGAACTGAGCCAAAAAGGTTTGACAACCACTGCACTAGCAGGATTGCTAGACAGCAACTTCCCTCAATCAAGTATATCAATGATCAAGCCATGGAAAAGAAAAACTACTACAAATCGGAGGCTCGGAATTACAACTCATAACATGCCCATAAAGGGATGTCAGATTCAAAGTACCGGTAGTTCATTTTATTGTAATTTCACCAGACAGATTTAGTACAGCATTCTACAGTTGTAGAATGCTGTACTAAATCTAATCTACTGTAACAACTACTACTCTTGTGGCATCGGTGGCAAAAAATATAAATATATAAAACATAAACATTTGGAGCTCCTGGACAAGAAAATGTTTGAGAAGCACTGCTATAAAGCTTTTACCTACAAACAAAAAAAATGATATTCATAACCTAGGAGTAAGGACCTGCAAACAGCCGTGTCAAGCACCTTAAGTGCTAGGAACAAACTGTTACTAAGTACTATTATAGTAGTAGGCTACCAACAAACAAACAAACTGTTGCTATGAGGCCAGAGCCAGAACAACAACAAAAATCTTATTCTTACATGATGCAACAATAAACATCTTGACGGTTAATTTCCACGACTATTTGTTTAAATATATTCTCAGTTTTTAAGTATTATCAATGTTGAGATAAGTCTAGAATTGTAAAACAAAGTAAAAATGTAAAAACACTGTTTCTTGGTATCCTTAGGTTGGAAAGGTTTTTGATCGTGATAATGCAAGAGCAGAGTTGGCCATCATTGCACCATCGCAGAACGTGTTTCGAGTGAGCAACTTTGACGCTCTTGATGGAATCAGGGATGCTTTGAAGGACAGTATATTTTCAATTGAAGGTATAGTTCCAAAGTGTACAAATGTGCCTTGATACATACTAGTCCAGGAAAGCTATGCAATTGATTTCTTTATTGCTAATAAATTCCTTTGTACTTTTACAGGTATATCAGTATCAGTAGCATAGACGACTGACTTAAATGTGTTCAGACAAATAGTAATTCTGTATAAATGGGTTAGCAATAGAATATGTTCATACTAAAGAATTAAGAACAACTCTCCTTGACCAAAGTTCTGTACAGACCGGGAGGAAGCTACAATACTGTACAAGAACCACAGACATAAATAATAACAAGACACAGCTCAAAATGCACAAACAATTGGGTCCACCAACTTGCCGAAATAGGACGTAGAAAGAGGGGTTTTGTAAGCACTTTTAGATTGAAATATGATGTATTCTATAGAACACGTACGCCCGTACAGTATAAGAGTTACAAAAAGAAAAGGCACATATTTCACCAAAAAGTAATGCATTTGTCTTTTGTTGACATATTACCTGACCTGTTCTAGGTCATTGAGAAGAGAGGGGAAAAAATACATTCTTCTTCAATAGCATTCCGATTAGATCCAGTTTGGCAAGCAATTCCAGTGGGGAAAACAGGCTAAAGCAATTCATAGTAATGTGTATTTCTTGGGTTGACCAGCAGAGGATGTTAAAACCATATTTTGCCTTTCCACCTTATGATTCAACATACTCTCAAGAAGACCCCACTTTTCCCACCTCCCACACATTTTTTAACAATTCATTTTCAAAACCTTTCCATAACTTTATCCATAAGTATTTTATCCCATATAACATCTTCTCTCAGGTTGAAAATACTGGGAGAGCCGTTAATGTTACTGTGGTCATCAAGGTGCCAGTGAAGATTGGTGATGTAGACATCTGGGTGAATCCTGGTACTATAGAGGTAACTCACACAAGGACACTTCAATGCATGATGTTGGAGCTCAAATACACCAACCTAGTACAAACTGCTCCGTGTATTTCTCACGACAGATTCAGTTCAATGAGTTGTGTTTCTATGGATGTGACTCTAATGATATATTATTGTCCAACGTTCAGATTCTAGGCTGCGACAAACACAACGATGAGGAACCTACTCGCTCAGATTTTGTAGATAACATCTAGAAAGATCTTACTGTGGTAAATATGTCTTGCCATCCACAAATTGCACACATTTATTTTGTCCAACATGAATGACTTTGGTTTAATCTCTCTTTTAATTGCCAATAGGACTGCTCCGTTGCCAGGTGTGCAGTGTTCAGATGCAACACGTCTTGTGATGAACACGTTTACAAACTCTCTGCTAACCTGAGCTCTGGATGGATCGAGCAGGTCAATAACAATGTCTATCTATGATATGTGGCGTTTACTCAATACGTAAAAATGATCTCAATATACTAGCGTACAGGTAAAGGTTCAGTACAGGGTTAAAGCTACCTCAAGATTACATTAATTGTACACTTTCACACAACTGACATTCATGAGTATCTGTTGCCTACTTCAATGAAGTGATACAGCATGCATTCTGTAAGTGAAGACAATGTGCAGGACTACTCCTTTCTTTTTAACATTTATCATTAAAATGACTAGGCCGATGCCCGTTGGGAACGCATGCCCTCTGGTTATGCAATATTGTACCCGTTGTCAGGCTAGTGCTCAATATATTGAGATTCACAGATTTATTCAGACTTTTTGGACAAGTGCTGCTGATCCAAAGTCCAAACAACTTCCCATTTGGCACATTACTCCCTCTGTCAGACCGTTCTTGAGATAATGTGAGATAATGTGGTATCCTACTGTGTTCTAATCTACTTGCAACTCATTGCAACTACCTGCATTATCCCCAAATGGCACCGCTCTGCAACTAGTCAGGCCAGACCGCTGAAATGGTCTCAAAAACGGTTTTAGCCCAAGCAGACTAATTGTTTTATGAATGTTCAAAACGTATCCATTCAATAATGTCTCGCATCGGGCTGTGAGTGCCCCTCACGTTGCATCCTAATCAAGGTGCATTAACTAGGAAATTACCGGCATCTGCTATTTTTATATTGTAGTCATTATTTTGCCACTAGAGCAGGGGTTTTCAACTAGATTAGGCCGGGGGCCACAACTGTAGAATGATTGTGTGTGGGGGCCTGGGGGGCCGCACGGACATTTTGTGGGTTTTCAAAATGCATTTTGTGCTAAAACACAAAGATTTATGTATACATAATACATGTCTGCACAGTAATGAGCAGGATAATATGTATACAGGTATATGCTACCTTAGAATAGATGTAGACCTATTTGACAGTGCATAAACATAATTGCCTTGACATTAAAGTCTAATTTCTCTCCAAAAGCCCTTGAATATGATTGAATACGATTAAGAATTACTGACATTATGGTATTCTCACACTTTATATCGCCAACACCATACTTGTAACTTTCATTAGCCCTCGAAAAAAATAAATATATACGGTATATATATTATTATTTTTTGGTCCTTCCAAGGGCCACGAGGGGGCGCTCTGTGGGCCACACTAGAGCGTTAAAACTGCTTTGCTGTATATTGATTCTAGTATTTCTCCTCATATGTATGTTGTTGTGTCCTACTCTCAGGCTGGGTTTTTCCAGTCAGTATATGCTGATCAGGGTGGAGTATGACAAAAGGTTGAATAGATGGTGGAGCAGAACCACCAGAGGAACAACAGTGAACACAAAGACACAGATCAGGGACTCAGTCATGTACAGAATGGACTGTACTTTTTGTACTGTTTGTAATGCATTGAATCATTACTTTCTGTTCTATTGTTGATGGTTCATCATTGCTCATTGTTACAACACAGACATTTTAATTACGTCATTTTTATAGTAGGGGAGCCTATCCATCAGATTCTGAGGGCCGTGATTTTGGAATGTTAATTTTTGGAGACAGGTATATCTTGATTCTTGGAGTTACCAGAATGCCAAAAATTTTTTTTTTTCTGTTGAGTTTAGCATGTGCAATTAGCACAATTAGCTAATTAATTGTCAAAAACGGAAATGGCAATAACTTTGCTTCTAGGTAACTTATAAAGGTGATCTAAGAGTTTAAGTCCATGTTTGTGATGTTCAGAAATTCATCTGTTACCATTGTGAAGTCATACAACCTTTCCTAATTAGCATAATTCCATAAATTATGCAAAAATGAGGTGAACAAAATTGCTGCATGTTTTACTTTTAGTCAACTTTGAAAGCTTCCCACAGACTCTAAGTGTATGTTCACAACTCCAGGAATTATCATCATCTCATAAATAAATCATGCAACCTTTTGTCTAACAACCTTTGCACGAAACTATGGCATCACATTTATTGCACTTCGCGATGAGTGAGTGAGTGGGGCGGATACCACTGTTCTGTGCATTCAGCAAGCGGTCACCGCAGCAGAGCGAGTGTGGTTAACAGAGAGGGAAATGACTCTGAGGCTGAGCATGCAAAGTGCAATAAATGCGATGCCATAGTTTCCTGCAAAGGATACCCACGCCCCAGCCACCATTACCCAACTGACCAAATGTGTCTGCAAGAAATCCCAGTGCATATTACATTGTTCTTGTCGATCTCAATTTTTTAACTGCTCTGAGATGTGCATGTGTAGGGCAGATGATTAGAGGTGTGTGGTAATGTAAACAACAAAGGTAATAGTCTAATTAGAGCATGCACGTCCACTCTAGCCCAGGTGCTGGACAAATGGCAGTACAAGAGGAAGAAATAGAGTCCGCAACACTGGTATTCAGCCTGCTGAATAAAAAATTACTGTAGCCTGCAGCAATTCCTTTTTCAGAAAGTAGACACCCATGGCTGTATGTTTCATACATGTTCAACATTGTGCATCAGTGAAAGGTGTTTTGGGGAGTATTTGCCACAGATTTGTACTATATGAGATTGATACCAAGCATTGTCCATTGTACCAAGATTGTCGTGTTATGTGGAATAGGGCTTTATAAATCTAAAGTTAGTATAGTACTACAGTTCTATAAAATAATATTGATCACCGTTACAAATATACATGCTTTGAGAGAAAATGTCTATGTTACATTACAGATAAAATAAGCAAGAACCATGCCGGAAGTTCCGGAACCATGCCCGAAAAACACACTCGCCCCCATCCCCCCCCCCCAATGGGGACAGTATAACATGAGTGACTTATAGGCTACTATACTAAAGATTCCGCATCATACCAGTTTTCTGTGACCTCCTCTGGCTCTCAGTCAAGCATTTGAAACACAAAACACATATGAAAATACTTCACCATTTACAAGGCCCTAAACAGCCAGGCTCCTCTCTGCCCTTTGAGCTCCTGCAACAACACACCCCCTCCCGCACCCTGAGGTCGTGTAAATGCCAACCTCCTGGACATCCCCATAAGAGACGAACCTAGGAGTGACAGGGCCTTCTCGGTGGCCGCCCTCTCCCTATGGATCTCACTCCCAGCTCACATCAAAGCTGCCCCATACACGTTTAAAACCACATACCTTTAAACTTCTATAGTTTAACTTTTTAATCAATTATAATGAAGTTGTATCCGAGTACTCAGAAAAGCAAACAGACACATCAGTCCAAAACCTCTAGCTTGATTTTAAAGGAAATTTCACATTAGTATTAGCCTTGGAGACCGCAGGCGTCTCGTTTTCACAAGAAAAAGAAAAGCCAGGGCAAACGAGACACATTTCCTGGTCTAGGAGTGGGAGTGAACTACAGTGTTCTCTTCCGCTTTCTACCGGTGAGGGGAGTAGGGGGGGGGGGGGGGGGGGGGAGGGGTTGGACGCTCAGATCGGTGACCACCAGAAATCACGCTGGCTAGGCCAGGCTACATTAGTAATGTATTTGTATGCACACAGCATACAACACAAGCAGCAGCAGCAGCAAAAAACAAAACAAAAACAGGTTCCTACCTTGAAGGCTTGAACCGTCTTCTACCCGACTTCATCAGTTGTGTAGTGCAAATGATGGTCAGGGTCAACCCAATTGGAATCCATGGATAGAGATAGATTAGAACCTCAATCTCACTACTGGCGGTGTCTCCAGTGATCTCGAGCCCAGTACATCTGGCTAGCTTGCCAGTACTTTATTCCTCTGCTGCTGGGGGGAGGGGGTTCCACATTCCACATTCATAGCCCTCCAAGCAAGGTTGTCCACCTGCAACATCCCTGCCATGATGTCAAACTCCAAAGAAAGAAAGAAAGAAAGAAAGAAAGAAAGAAATTTAAGTGACCATGAGCCACATACTGTACATGTATAATGTACCATTTCATAATTTAATCAAACATGTTTATCATTCCTACACATACTAATTTATTTTGTACTCGATGGCATTTTTAAACATGCACACAATTTTAAAAAGCTACACCTAGAAATATGACTAGTGTATTGTAAATTGAGAGATTAAATTGAAATCTAGATGTGTTAATCAGGTTGTAATACTTGCTACAATATAACTTTCAATGAAGCGATCATTGGCAGCGGTAGACAGTAACAAAGTACTGTACTTATGCTACCCTTATATAGCAGATCTACAAGCTCACAGCTCAAAGTGAGGCGTTGTGACCTTGTAGAGCCCATCGCACACCGTCTGCGGCGCGTTGCCGTGCGGCGCCGCCTGGAAAATAGAACTGTGTTCTATCGGCGCGCCTCGCGGCGCGACGCGGCGGACGGAGCCGGTGTGTGGTGGGCTTAGATCTGCTATTTTCACTTTAATTATTTTGGGGGTCACGGCCTGAAAAGGTTGAGAACCACATTTAATTTCTAAGGAAGGGAAATAAATCCACCTCTTTACCATTCCTCATCATAAAATAGCCGATCTGCAATCTATTTTCAGCGTGTAACACCGGCACACAACAGAGAAAGTGACTCTGTTATCTGATAATCCAAATGACTGAAATCAGTTGTGGCGCCTGAGAACTATAAATGAATCCATGAAAACAGCAGTGCATTGATATTATTTGTACTTTAACTAGTTGCACGTGTAGTTTGACATAAAAGTGGCAGTTTTGGTCAAAACAAACTTGAATAAATGATAAAACTTAGACGGAGCACTTAATCATGCGGCTACTCCATCTGGGCGGAAGCGGAAGTCATGTGCCCGAGACGAAGATTGATAATCTCTGTGAAATTAGTGCTATGAAAACTGATCGCATCGCTCTACAGCCTAGAGGCGCTTGCTGACGATGAGCACATTTTATTAATGGATTAAATAGGCCCGGGCCCTCAAGGTGTTAACAGTGGTGGGCAACTTTGACGATGGAGAGGGCCACTATATTTCCACATTCACTCCAGAGGGCCACTATATTTCCACACTCACTCCAGAGGGCCACTATTTCCTCACTCACTCCAGAGGGCTACTAAATGTGCACACTCACTCCAGAGAGCTACATAGCATATTACTGTCGTAGCAAAAATAGACGATCTACAAGTACGTTTTGAGCTATTTTTGCTAAATAAGTAAGTAATTAAGTCAGAGAGGCTTATTGTCGTTTCAATGCACTAGACCTCTGGGAGATGGTTTGCTGAGGTGGATCGCAACACCTACCATCAGCTACCAATACCGCACAACTTCAAGCCGTGCTACTCATACGCTGAGTTGGCGGTGCTGAGTTGGGCTCTGGACCGGGCCCCAGCCTGGTAAGCGGTTCTGGACAACCGTGGGTCCGACCGACTCGACACCGGGCACTGCACTGGTCGTGGTGTGAATTTGTGAAACGTGAGTGTCAAATTTGAAGTCGGTGGACGGTCGAAGACGGTTCTCGAGTTACGTGGATTACAGACGTACACACAGAGACTTGGAGAGGTGAATTTATAGTTAGATGTGAACTTTATGAACTAAATACAAATTGGACATAAAAAGACAATAACATTTTAATACTAGTCATTAAGCTACTAATTTAGACTAAAGTAATTAAAGCGGGTTATGTTTGCATGTTTTGAATTGTAACAGCTGAAATAAATAATATATCAATATTCTGATTAACCTGAGGGCTGCATTAAGTGAAGGTGAGGGCCACATGTGGCCCCCGTGCCACCCGTTGCCCATGCTTTAGTTTAGAAAACTTGAAAGCATTTATTTTACTTTACGTTTTAGCTGATGCTCTTATCCAGGGGAACTTAAAGTGAGGGTTTAATATGAGGTTTCATACAAGGATAGTTGGTTCTGTGACTCACTGACACCCTGACAAAACATTCTGTATTTATTTAAAAGTAGTATAACGCTGGACCCATGAATGGCATGCACACATGGCACCTTCAACATTTCAATGTCCAAACAAATTATGTATCTGGCCTATTTATCTTTACAAGACTATACTTTATTTAGCCACAACCACAGGCTACATTTATGTGCTTTAATGCCTGCAGGTTGCATAAGCATTACAAATTGAAATTACAATAAAACAGCTCAATACAAGGACACTTATGACAGCACACGACGTGCTTTATCTGAGTAGTTTGTTTTACCAAGTAAAACTTAAATTACACACATATTGCATTATGCTACGCAGCTAACTAGGTAGCCTAATCTAACTCACCTGGAGAATCGACTCACTGCAGTTTGTCATGGCGATATATATTTTTTAATTTTACGGTGGGAAATTAAAACCGAGCCTGCTTCTTTGGAGCAGGTGAGGTACCTTTTGGTGAGGTACGTGATGCGACTGTATCCTGTTTACCTTCTGGCCATTGGTTCTCAAAGTGGTGTCCGGTGACCCCCATGGCCATTGAAGGCGTTGCAACTGTCAATTGTTTTGTTTTTGTATTGAAAAATATAGGCTATTGCCATTTTAGATGAATAAATAACAACTAAGAGAAAGATTTCGTTTTTTATTATACAAACATACACAATTAAGAGAATTAAGTCAAAGTAAAATAAGACAAAATAAGCCATCACACCAATAGGCAAGTCAGGACAGTAAGTAGGCTAATGAATATTACGAAATGTGTCAGCCTAAAGATATGCAGAAAGTCATTCATATTCTGACAGAGACAGGTGGGGTAAGTCATTGTATGAGATTTATCCTTTTTTTAGAAGCAGTGATCAGCTGTAATTTATTTTATGTCACAAATAATCACAAATCATATAGGCTATAGGTAGCCTGGTTCCAGCCCCTGAATCGCTAGCCACATTAAAAAATTATGTTCAGGCGATTTGGTTGTTTTATTGTCCCGAGACACAGCAAATACAAAATAGATGGGAAAAAAGAGAATTATCGGTTTAAAAATAAATGCAAAAAATAAGAAATAAATAAATCAATGAAATGAAAATCTAAAAACATAATGAGCCTTTGAATAATACATAAAATGCAGTTCAATTAAGTTTAATATTTTGATCTAAAAATGGGTCTTACAGTATAGAGCAAAATAGAAGATATACTTACACACTGTTCTAAGAAGAAGCAGAACAAACAATTTGTCAATCATTGTGTTTTGACGGAAAGCTGCCTCAAATGAAAGGTTTAGTCTGATGATCAAGGTTTACTAAAAATGCATCATGTGACTGGGAGGAACATGGAAATGCACTTCCTGTCAAACTTTTTGATTGAATTTGATTTGATTTGATCACTTGAGAAAACACACAAAGACAAAAAATACAACAATACAGAAAAAAACGAATTGGATTTATAAAAGATCCTCCCCCAAAGGATAGATACAATACCAACAACAACAAAATATCCCATTTCTGCATCAAACAGTGACATTTGTGGCACCTCATAATGGTGGAAGTGAAATCACTTTTGACTCTGCGTTGTTAGAGGACCTGTAATGTGCCAACTGGGAGTTTCGAAATGCAGCCACACGTAAGTGCTATTTGAGCAGTTTTGAAGGAGTCTAGGGATTCACATTTTTTAACGGCTGTTGGTAGGGCGTTCCACAACAACAGCCCTTGTTGGAGCCGAATCTGGATTGCATGTGGTTTATGGAACTCCCTCTGGTGTTGTGATCATGAACTTGTTGACATAAAGGAAGTATTTTGACAGGTACATGGGTAAGGTGTAGAGAATCTTGACCATGCAGGCCCATTGCAAGTTGCTGTACTCTGCAGTCATCAACCATCCAACCTATGAGCGGGGGTGAGGTGGGTTCTGGGCCAAGTAGAAGCCTGACTAGTTTGTTTTGGGATGTAAATACCAGTATAATCTCTGCCTATACCGACCAAATACCGAAATAGTCTCAAAGAATGGGTTGGTTCCTCCATTCTTTTCCCCGTTCCTCCACCACCGGCTTATTGCACAGGCTTTACCCCTGATAGTACAGGAAATCTATGGAAAATACAGGGTCAACCTCAATCTAATTGCAAAAAAAACAAACTCAGCTGATTTTGCATCTTCAATATATCCTGAATAACAGGAAAAAAAAGTTGCCTGGAATTGTCTGAGGGGAAAGTGTTGAAAATGGCATGTACAGTATGGTCATCATTGACATCCTATTATAAGGCAATATTTTCTAAATTTCCTTATGCGTTAAGTAGCATGTAACATATCAAACTAGGGGGTTTTCATGACTCCAAGCATTAGTTTTGCGCAAAAACTCTCATTGGGCTAAATTTGGCCATAGCAACTTGCAGGCAAAAATGTGCTGACATCAAGTTGCTATGGCCAAATTTAGCCCAATTTACCCCAATCAAATTACATTATTACTATGAGCACCACACTCTAGTCTAGGGGGAACCCAACGGCAGGCCAAAAATGACAGTAACAGTGGCAAATTAGTGTCCGTGAGGCCGCTGAAGTAGCAATAAAGTGGTCAGAAGCGCCTTTCACCCAGCTTTAGTAAAATAGTGTCCTGAGGCCGCTGAAGTAGCAGTAAAGTGGTCAGAAGCGCCTTTCACCCAGCTTTCGTAGCAACACACAACCCCCGCTGACATAAACGGTCCAGGGGGAACCCAAATGGGTCATATAATGGGCACCATTAAGGGTTAATCCGGCCCTGATCCTCTCCATACGAAACACAGACAAACTGCATGGATGGTTTCCAGGTACATTTCAGTAGAAAATGTATACGCATTTGTATAAATCATCTATTCTAAATCATCACCCTTAACTGTTCTTGATCGATAATTCTGTCTATTGTCCATTCTCTATTTCTCTTCTTTCTGATCTCCTAATGAACAAAATAACTAAATAAAAGCAGTCTAAGTGGACTAACCCCAATGGCAGCAGAGGTGGGTCGGGCCATGAAAGTGTACCTTCCATGTTCCTCCCAGTCACATGATGCATTTTAGTAAACCTTGATCATCAGACTAAACCTTTCATTTGAGGCAGCTTTCCGTCAAAACACAATGACTGACAAATTGTTTGTTCTGCTTCTTCTTAGAACAGTGTGTAAGTATATATATCTTCTATTTTGCTCTATACTGTAAGACCCATATTTAGATCAAAATATTAAACTTAACTGAACTGCATTTTATGTATAATTCAAAGGCTCATTATGTTTTTAGATTTTCATTTAATTTATTTATTTGTCAACTTTATTTTTTATTTTTCAACTTTATTTTTAAACCGATAATTCTCTTTTTTCCCCCCTCTATTTTGTATTTGCTGTCTCGGGACAACCATTGTTCTGCTACCATGATCTTCAGTCACGACACAGATTCCCCAGCAGATCTCTTTGAGAATTGTCAAAATCAGTGAAACCATCACCTTACAATGCCCAATGAATGTAGGATATGATTATATATATATATCTCTTTACTGGTATAAGCAATGTCTGGGACATATGCCTCAACAAATGTCTTTATCAAGACAAAACAGTCTTTCATGGACAGTTTGACAACGCACGCTTCATTGTGAACGACAGCAATGCTCAAAACACTCTAACAATCAGAAATGTCAATAAAGATGATGAAGCAACATACTTCTGTGGAAAAGGATCATCTTTATCTATGGAATTTGACAACGGCACTTATTTGGTTGTAAATGGTACAGTATCTCACCTTCAGTCTCTATAGGCCTATCGGTCTTCTTCTTCTTTTACCTCTTATCTGCCTTAAATTGTACTGTTGACATAATGAACAATGATTACATAGGCCTATTGTGTCTTGTCAGTCAAAGTTATTGTATATTATTATATTGCATTCACAGAGTCTCACCACGAGAGGTCGATCCACCAGACCTTGGTCCCACTCGGAGACAGGGTGACCCCCAAGTGCTGGATTATGTCTGGGAGTAGAGAAGACGGTGCCCAGTGTATTGGAGGACAATCAGGACACAATGTGTTCTGGTTCCGAAATGAGTCCCATCCTGGCATGGTTTCATCTCACTGGGACAGGAGTAGAGGATGTGAACCCAAGGCTGGTTCAGTTCCACAGAGATGTGTCTACAGTCTCTACAAGGACAGTGTCCTCTCCTCTGATGCTGGGATGTACTACTGTGCTGTGGCTGCATGTGGAGAGATACTCTTTGGCAAAGGAGTTAAGCAGGAAATAGGTAGGATATGCATTTGTTTTCAGGCTAAAGGCTATTAAACTAAACTATAACTAAAATGAAGGGGGGGGGGGGATATAATTTGAATATTACAATTGTGTGTGTGTGTGTGTGTGTGTGTGTGTGTGTGTGTGTGTGTGTGTGTGTGTGTGTGTGTGTGTGTGTGTGTGTGTGTGTATATATATATATATATATATATATATATATATAAATATTGTAATATTCAAATTTTATGTCTCTACCTGATACCTTTATATATAAAGCAATACGCACATCTATAAATAAATCTCTTCTATTCTATTTGATTTCTCACTTTTTTGTATTTGCTGTGTCTGGGGACTACCATTGTTCTCTCTTCTTCAGCCTTGATTCAGGTTCCCCAGCAAATCCCATTGAGAATTGTCAAAATCCATGAAACTATTACTTTTCGATGTCCACGAAATGACGATGGGGTTTTTCTTTACTGGTATAAGCAAAGGCTGGGGCATACGTTCCAACAGATTTCTATGACAGACTTTGAAAGAACAGAACTACGGGCACTGCAGTTTAACAACTCACGTTTCATTGTGACAACAAGCATGGCCGATTCCAATCTAACCATCAAAAACATCAACAAAGACGATGAAGCTACATACTTCTGTGTCGTAGGATCTCATCTTGCTATTAAATATGGCAACGGATCATATTTGGTTGTAAACGGTACAGTATGTCGCATAATCTCACATTCAGTCTCTATGTATTCTTCTGACACCTTTACACTTATCTGAATTGTACTGTTGACATATGAACATATTCATTGCTGTGGTTACATAAATGAACTGTACTGTACATAGGTCTATTGAATCTTGTCCATTAATGTATTGTATTCCATTCTATTCTATTAACAGAGTCAGACCATGAGAGGTCCATCACCCAGACTTTGCTACCGGTGTCTGGGTCAGTCCCGCTCGGAGGCCGGGTGACCCTCCAGTGCTGGGTTGTCTCTGGGAGTAGAGGAGATGATGCCCAATGTATTGGAGGACACAATGTGTTCTGGTTCCGAAATGAGTCCCATGCTGGCACGGTTTCATCTCACTGGGACAGGAGTAGAGGATGTGAACCCAAGGCTGGTTCAGTTCCACAGAGATGTGTCTATAGCCTCTCCACAGACAGTGTCCTGTCCTCTGATGCTGGGATGTACTACTGTGCTGTGGCTGCATGTGGAGAGATACTCTTTGGCAAAGGAGTTAAGCTGGAAATAAGTAGGATATGCATTTGTTTTCAGGCTAAAGGCTAATAAAGTAAATTATAAAATATATATATATATATATATATATATATATATATATATATATATATATATATATATATACAAATTGTAATATTCAAATTTTATGTCTCTACCTGATCTTTTTTTATATAAAATCAAAAGGCACATCTATAAATAAACAATATCAAAGTGCAACAAAAGGAGAAACATGTATTCAGCTGAAGGGAATTAAAAAATATGATACAAACACTGACATTACGGTATAGGTTCTGCATTTAAATAATTCACCAGATTTAAATTTGTAGTTCCATGCTTGAAAGTTAAACGCAATTTAAAAAGACAGTAATTGAATTAATATTGTATTGTTAATTTGTTCATAAGATAATCTATTATGATATGGTATTATACATATTCATGTTATGTAGTTGTTGTGTAAAGATATATATTTAACCGTTAATAGTTTTGATAGATTGTTTTCTCTCTGATTCCAGGTCCGAAGTTGGATCCTCATGTCATTGTCCTGGTGTTACTACTGGCATGCTCTGTGATCGCGATTGTTGTTCTTATTGTTGTTCTTATTTACACCAGAACTCAAAAAAAGAATTGTGAACATTGCCACGGTAAAATAGATTCCTTTCATTCCTATTATTCATTATAATCCATTATGTATATATATTGCTTTTTTTTTTTTATCCATTATTTGTAAAGGCACAATGGGTAATCTACTAATCTCCAACACATTATTCCTAAAGTACATTTCATGATATTAACCAAAAGTAAGTCACAACAGACTTTTGGGTCCCAACTTCAGAAACACTGAAATAAAAAGGTTTCTGCTTTTTTCTTACTTGTAGGAACACTGAACCCTTTGTCTCATCTTGGTCATGACCAGACAGCTGTCCATCAGTCAAGTGAACAGGTAGGCCTAATACTGTTTGGCACACACGCACGCACGCACGCACGCACGCACGCACGCACACACACACACACACACACACACACACACACACACACACACACACACACACACACACACACACACACACACACACACACACACACACACACCACACACACACACACACACACACACACACACACACACACACACACACACACACACACACAAAGTCTAGCTCGTCAGTCAGTGTGCTTCAGTAACTCTGGTACGACAAACGGAAAAACACTGAACCAATAACTGTTCCGAGGACGTTGTTTCTGGCTAGCTTCCCCATGCTGACAGTTAGGATGGAGATGACAAATTGTGTGCGTGTGCAAATGTATTCCCTCCTCTACATTTGTCAGACCACAGATCCAGACTCCACATATCAGAATCTCCAACCAGCCACTATGGATGATGTCATGACCCAAACATCTAGAGTACAGCCTCATAAGTATGACCTCATGATCACCATTTTATTGATTGTTGTGTTGGTTAAATTATGCCTCTCTTTCTGCACCTACTGTCCTACTGCTTGTGCTCTCATCTACTTCTAGGAAGAGATGGCAGCTTGGAGGTGCACACACCACAGGTCCAGACTCCACCTATCAGAGTCTACAAATAGCCACTATGGGTCAGGATACATATGATGTCCTGGCACAATCTGCAGTACAACCTCATACGTATGAACTCATAATTACCTCTTCATTGATTGGTTCTATTTGGCTCCTACTGTTACTCACTACATGCTCTCGTCTCCTTTCAGGAAGAGACAGCAGCGTGGAGGCCGTTAGTGGGAGGAGCTTCACCTGGTTGGCTACTCTGGAGAGACTAATTAGTCTGTTTCTGTCTCTGCCCCCAGGTGTGCTCCTGGCTTTGTTTGATTTACCCTTAACCCTGCAAGACCCGGATATATTTCTAGTTTCAAAAAAGAGATTTCAACCTTACTACTACTTTGTACTCCTAGTACTTTGCAGAGGAAAATATGTTTAAACATTTTGCACATTTGGGGGATATCTTTCACAATAATAATGTACATGTTCTAGACATTCTAATGATCACAAAAAATATATATTACAGGCTTTTGTCAGGGTTAAACCTTAAAGGTTAAAAATTGTCCAGAGATTTTGAAGATGTGTGAATTTCTGCCTCTGTGGGGGTCTATTTATATGCAAATATCATGACCAATGGCATTGTAAGACTAAACAATGAACATCAATGATGTTTAGGTGAAAAAATAACTGGTCTTTATTTTCCATTCACATGCACTCCCTGGATACTAGGTTTCAGGGTAGTCTTTATTGTACAGGCAGGTACAAAGGCAGTAGCCTGGCTAATAAGCCAGACTCAAATCACACTGTCGTGTGGTATTTGCTTAGAGTAGGCCTATACTATCATTTTTGTTGCCAATGATTCGGTCTGGCTTATTAGCCAGGCTACAAAGGCAGGTATTTTGTACAGGCAGGAAGCCTACGTAAGAGATATATTTTCCTTCCGTTCAGATGTTGTAGCTACATTGGTGACCTCGGTACCCTGCAGGCTTTTATTTTTGTTTCGGCTCAAAGCTACTATACCCTTATCACTGATTTATGTTGTTTTTGTTAAATTTTCTTTTTCATTTACTTTATAAATAGTTTGATTCAATAAACCGTTTTAACTGACAACCTGTTTATTGTCTGAAGTTCATCACAGTTTGTTTGGTTGGCCTGGCACGCACACACGCGCACACAGATAAAAAGTGTGAATTTACGGGGGTGATTTTCTCAGATTCTTTCTCAAGCACTGGCTTTGTTAGCAGTGAGAGGCAGAGTAGAGAAGTAGTTTTCATTTATTTCATTGTGCATAGTAGTAGTAGCTAATGAAAAATGCACTATAAATATCCATGAAATAGCCTACTTTAAACTGAGTGAAGCAAAAATAGTAGTTACACTTTGTATATATTTTTATTCTCTTGTTAGTGATGTAGGTCTACTGTAGATAGGTATACACAATACTTTTATAAAATTATTAGCAAATTCCCACAGCTCACTTCAAGTAAGGCGCTAACTGTTAAGTTGAAACTGTTCAAAACTTAAGATGGGGTATTTTCCTGTCCTGCCCTGGAAACCAAAATGAAAGATGTCAGCTACACTGACTAAAATTAGTCCATTTTAGGCCTCTCAAAATGCATGCGAGCTGTCCTTTCACATCCTGTTGATACCAACATTCAGCGTAAACAACCTTGGTGGTCTGTCAAAGCCACCTATACATCTGTGAGCTGCTATGTGGCTTTTCTTCCTTGTCAAGACATTGATATGGAAACAATACCACATATTGTACTGCAAGAAGACGAAAGAACACACAGTATTACATACAGGAGTAGGGTCAACTAAAATGTATATGCCTTTCCTGAAGAAAAAAGAAATAAAGAAAAATAAAGAAATGATAAGGGCCCGAGCTTTGGACTAGTGTGAAGCACTATTGAAATCCAATGAATTATTATAAATATTATTTGTTTCACAAAAAAAACATTTTAACCCTAGAACACTAAACACGGGTGATTTTAACCCGGGCGATTATATTTTTGAATTTTTCTGATGTCTGAGGTGGGTGGGTCTTTCAGTACCTTCATGATTCTCAGTGACATCTTAGAGGTAGGTTTGTTTCCCTGCAGCCCACACTATCACATTTCACCCGTGTTTAGTGATAGTGTACTTGTACTTGATAATGAACTTCTTTAATTTTGTTAATGTTTTTATTCACTGGACCAATCTCACATGTCACATGACTATGCACGTTCACCATGATAGTGTGCGTGCGTGCGTGTGGTGTGCGTGTGTGCGTGTGGTGTGCGTGCGTGCATGTGTGTGCGTGCGTGCGTGGTGTGGGTGTGTGACAGTATACAGTATGTACAGTAGGACTGCACAATATCCTAATATAAAAGCAGCAAGTCTCTGTGTGTACATGTATACGTACGTCTGTATAAGTAACTAAAGAACCGTTAACGTCTCTGTGTGTACATGTATACGTACGTCTATAATCCACATAACTAAAGAACCGTTCAAGTTCGAATTTGAACCGACTTCAAATTTGACACACGCGTTCCACACCACCACAGGGAGTGCAGTGCCCGGTGTCGAGTCTGTCGGATCGCTGGTTGTCCAGAACCAGCATAAAAGCCTCTGCCCGGGCTCTGGGCAGGACCCCTGCCCATGGGCTCTGGACATCTCCATTTATGGAGCTGGCCTGTTCTGACATCATAATTATGTTATGACATCTGCATATACTCCATAGTTGTCATGCCTGACAAATAACTCCATATATGGCCACGCCTCCAAATACCCATAGACATCAAATATAATTTTTAGCCCCTCCTATGTACAGCTTTTGTCCTCACACGTCTCAATATTTGCCATTGGCAATGGAAGGAGAAATTAGGTCAAACGTCTGCCAAATATGACGTAAATTTGTGGCAACACGAACATTAAATGCCATTGACAATGAAGGGATAATGTACGTCATATGTAGACGAGCAAATCGCCTAACCAATCACATAAATTCAGTTGTTCATGAGATTATGTATGATGATGTATAATGATAAGATAATGATCCAGTCTGGCAGTGTGCCGTGGGTTCGACTCCCGTTCCCGGTGGCCTTTGCTGCATGTCACCTCCCCATCTCTCTCCCCATTTCCTGTCAGCCTACTGTCTATCCCTCCATACAAATATAAAATAAAAAGAGTCTCAAAGAATGTGTTGGTACCTCCACCATTGTGTGCCAAACAATTACAGTAACAGCACCAAAATGGTTTCCTGGAGCTGACCTGTGCTGACATTCCAAATGTTGATCTGACCTCATCAAACCCTCAAATGAACCAAGTTGGTACAACACATGGAACTCCATATGTGGAGCTGACTATCATCACCTGGATCTCCATATATGAAGATCACCACCCTGACCTCATCAAACTCTACATCTGACCTCACGGACACCAGATAAATAGTTTAGCTCCTGCTTCTTAACTGTGCCGTATGAAGAAGCCCTGTTGTTTCAGCGCGACCTCGCTCTTGAGGAGGTCACACAGAGAAATGCCAACCAGAAAACCTTCATTTGGCTAATTCCCCACCCCTGTGGAATTGCCCACACCTGCCAGTTGATTACTTACACACTCCACCTAGCTTCCACAGTCACTTTGTACTAACTCAGTTACAGACAACCTTTGTTCATTGCAACATGCCGAAAGGTTCCCGAGCCTACCGCAAACCAATGCGTGGCACACAACAGCGTGCAGGAGCAGCTGAGTTATACAAATTGCATAACTGGGTGGGCCATGCATTTCCAATTTGCATCATTAACGAGTAGGCCGGTGCCCAACAGGCACTGTTCTACTGTAACATTCCGGCAGTTTCTAAATACTGGGGACCCTTACTCAACGTTTCTAGCATAAAACGTTAGGGTACTCAAAATGCCCGTGTTCACATTGGGCTCTATGGGCTGGCAAGTAGACTACAACTCACAACCCTCCACTGACAAAACGGTCCCGGTGACACCGAACCGGGTCATAACCCGGGGCACCACTATAGGGGTTAATTCGGCCCTGATCCTCCCATACAAAACACAGATGAGACAACTGTTCTGCATGGGTGGTTTCCATGTAAATCTCTGTAGAAGTTGTTGTATTAAATAGAAATTTCACGAAATACCTTTCGTTTATGGGTAGGTTTCCTTCAAAACCTAGCTGCAGAACATTATTTGATGTGCTCCCATGAAGGACAGAAAATTCTAGAATTTTGCTGTCCTAGGCTCTAGGGGTGACGTAGGAAACCACGCCCATCGCGTATATATGCGGGCGTACATTTTCCACTTAGTAAACCTTGATCATCAGACTAAACCTTTCATTTGAGGCAGCTTTCCGTCAAAACACAATGACTGACAAATTGTTTGTTCTGCTTCTTCTTAGAACAGTGTGTAAGTATATCTTCTATTTTGCTCGATACTGTAAGACCCATTTTTAGATAAAAATATTAAACTTAACTGAACTGCATTTTATGTATTATTCAAAGGCTCATTATGTTTTTATATTTTAATTTCATTGATTTATTTTTTTACTTTATTTTTTGCATTTATTTTTAAACCGATAATTCTCTTTTTTCCCTCTATTTTGTATTTGCTGTGTCTCGGGACAACCATTGTTCTGCTACCTGATCTTCAGTCACGACACAGATTCCCCAGCAGATCTCTTTGAGAATTGTCAAAATCAATGAAACCATCACCTTACAATGCCCGGGAATGAATGGATTAACTAATTTTATTTACTGGTATAAGCAATGTCTGGGACAAATGCCCCAAGAAATGTCTGCTTCATTATATGGCACTGGCAAAACAGACTTTCGTGGACAGTTTGACAACGCACGCTTCATTGTGAACGAAAGCAATGCTCAAAACACTCTAACAATCAGAAATGTCAATAAAGATGATGAAGCAACATACTTCTGTGGAAAAGGATCATCATTTTCTATGGAATTTGACAACGGCACATATTTGGTTGTAAATGGTACAGTATCTCACCTTCATTCTCTATGGGCCTATCGGTCTTCTTCTTCTTCTACCACTTATCCGACTTAAAATGTACTGTTGACATAATGAACAATGATTACATACATAGGCCTATTGTGTCTTGTCAGTCAAAGTTATTGTAAGTTATTCTATTGCATTCACAGAGTCTCACCACGAGAGGTCGATCCACCAGACCTTGGTCCCACTCGGAGGCCGGGTGACCCTCCAGTGCTGGGTTGTCTCTGGGAGTAGAGGAGATGATGCCCAGTGTACTGGAGGACACAATGTGTTCTGGTTCCGAAATGAGTCCCATGCTGGCACGGTTTCATCTCACTGGGACAGGAGTAGAGGATGTGAACCCAAGGCTGGTTCAGTTCCACAGAGATGTGTCTACAGCCTCTCAACAGACAGTGTCCTGTCCTCTGATGCTGGGATGTACTACTGTGCTGTGGCTGCATGTGGAGAGATACTCTTTGGCAAAGGAGTTAAGCTGGAAATAAGTAGGATATGCATTTGTTTTCAGGCTAAAGGCTATTAAACTAAACTATAACTAAAATGAAGAAAAAAAAATACAAATTCTAATATTCAAATTTTATGTCTCTACCTGATCTTTTTTATATAAAAGCAAAAGGCACATCTATAAATAAACAATATCAAAGTGCAACAAAAGGAGAAACATGTATTCAGCTGAAGGGAATTAAAAAACATGATACAAACACTGACATTACGGTATAGGTTCTGCATTTAAATAATTCACCATATGAAGAGATTTAAATTTGTAGTTCCAGGCTTGAAAGTTAAACACAATTTTAAAAGACAGTAATTGAATTAATATTCTATTGTTAATTTGTTTCATAAGAGAATCTATTATGATATGGTATTATACATATTCATGTTATGTAGTTGTGTAAATATATATATTTAACCGTTAACAGTTTTGATAGATTGTTTTCTCTCTGATTCCAGGTCCGAAGTTGGATCCTCATGTCATTGTCCTGGTGTTACTACTGGCATGCTCTGTGATCGCGATTGTTGTTCTTATTGTTGTTCTTATTTACACCAGAACTCAAAAAAATGTTTGTGAACATTGCCACGGTAAAATAGATTCCTTTCATTCCTATTATTCATTATAATCCATTATGTATCTACGTATATATATTGCTTATTTTCTTTAATCCATTATTTGTAAAGTCACAATTGGTAATCTCCAACACATTATTCCTAAAGTACATTTCATGATATTAACCAAAAGTAAGTCGCAACAGACTTTTGGGTCCCAACTTCAGAAACACTGAATTATAAAGGTTTCTGCTTTTTTCTTACTTGTAGGAACACTGAACCCTTTGTCTCATCTTGGTCATGACCAGACAGCTGTCCATCAGTCATGTGAACAGGTAGGCCTAATACTGTTTGGCGTGTGTGTGTGTGTGTGTGTGTGTACACACACACCCGCCACACACACACACACACACACACACACACACACACACACACACACACACACACACACACACACACACAGTCTAGCTCGTCAGTCAGTGTGCTTCAGTAACTCTGGTACGACCCCTGAATGCTGTCCTTAAAAAACACTGAACCAATAACAGTTCAGAGGACATTGTTCCTGGCTAGCTTCCCCATGCTGACAGTTAGGATGGAGATGACAAATTGTGTGCGTGTGCAAATGTATTTCCTCCTCTACATTTGTCAGACCACAGATCCAGACTCCACCTATCAGAATCTCCAACCAGCCACTGTGGATGACGTCATGACCCAAACATCTAGAGTACAGCCTCATAAGTATGACCTCATAGCTGCAGAACATTATTTGATGTGCTCCCATGAAGGACAGAAAATTCTAGAATTTTGCTGTCCTAGGCTCTAGGGGTGACGTAGGAAACCACGCCCATCGCGTATATATGCGGGCGTACATTTTCCACTTAGTAAACCTTGATCATCAGACTAAACCTTTCATTTGAGGCAGCTTTCCGTCAAAACACAATGACTGACAAATTGTTTGTTCTGCTTCTTCTTAGAACAGTGTGTAAGTATATCTTCTATTTTGCTCGATACTGTAAGACCCATTTTTAGATAAAAATATTAAACTTAACTGAACTGCATTTTATGTATTATTCAAAGGCTCATTATGTTTTTATATTTTAATTTCATTGATTTATTTTTTTACTTTATTTTTTGCATTTATTTTTAAACCGATAATTCTCTTTTTTCCCTCTATTTTGTATTTGCTGTGTCTCGGGACAACCATTGTTCTGCTACCTGATCTTCAGTCACGACACAGATTCCCCAGCAGATCTCTTTGAGAATTGTCAAAATCAATGAAACCATCACCTTACAATGCCCGGGAATGAATGAATTAACTAATTTTATTTACTGGTATAAGCAATGTCTGGGACAAATGCCCCAAGAAATGTCTGCTTCATTATATGGCACTGGCAAAACAGACTTTCGTGGACAGTTTGACAACGCACGCTTCATTGTGAACGAAAGCAATGCTCAAAACACTCTAACAATCAGAAATGTCAATAAAGATGATGAAGCAACATACTTCTGTGGAAAAGGATCATCATTTTCTATGGAATTTGACAACGGCACATATTTGGTTGTAAATGGTACAGTATCTCACCTTCATTCTCTATGGGCCTATCGGTCTTCTTCTTCTTCTACCACTTATCCGACTTAAAATGTACTGTTGACATAATGAACAATGATTACATACATAGGCCTATTGTGTCTTGTCAGTCAAAGTTATTGTAAGTTATTCTATTGCATTCACAGAGTCTCACCACGAGAGGTCGATCCACCAGACCTTGGTCCCACTCGGAGGCCGGGTGACCCTCCAGTGCTGGGTTGTCTCTGGGAGTAGAGGAGATGATGCCCAGTGTACTGGAGGACACAATGTGTTCTGGTTCCGAAATGAGTCCCATGCTGGCACGGTTTCATCTCACTGGGACAGGAGTAGAGGATGTGAACCCAAGGCTGGTTCAGTTCCACAGAGATGTGTCTACAGCCTCTCAACAGACAGTGTCCTGTCCTCTGATGCTGGGATGTACTACTGTGCTGTGGCTGCATGTGGAGAGATACTCTTTGGCAAAGGAGTTAAGCTGGAAATAAGTAGGATATGCATTTGTTTTCAGGCTAAAGGCTATTAAACTAAACTATAACTAAAATGAAGAAAAAAAAATACAAATTCTAATATTCAAATTTTATGTCTCTACCTGATCTTTTTTATATAAAAGCAAAAGGCACATCTATAAATAAACAATATCAAAGTGCAACAAAAGGAGAAACATGTATTCAGCTGAAGGGAATTAAAAAACATGATACAAACACTGACATTACGGTATAGGTTCTGCATTTAAATAATTCACCATATGAAGAGATTTAAATTTGTAGTTCCAGGCTTGAAAGTTAAACACAATTTTAAAAGACAGTAATTGAATTAATATTCTATTGTTAATTTGTTTCATAAGAGAATCTATTATGATATGGTATTATACATATTCATGTTATGTAGTTGTGTAAATATATATATTTAACCGTTAACAGTTTTGATAGATTGTTTTCTCTCTGATTCCAGGTCCGAAGTTGGATCCTCATGTCATTGTCCTGGTGTTACTACTGGCATGCTCTGTGATCGCGATTGTTGTTCTTATTGTTGTTCTTATTTACACCAGAACTCAAAAAAATGTTTGTGAACATTGCCACGGTAAAATAGATTCCTTTCATTCCTATTATTCATTATAATCCATTATGTATCTACGTATATATATTGCTTATTTTCTTTAATCCATTATTTGTAAAGTCACAATTGGTAATCTCCAACACATTATTCCTAAAGTACATTTCATGATATTAACCAAAAGTAAGTCGCAACAGACTTTTGGGTCCCAACTTCAGAAACACTGAATTATAAAGGTTTCTGCTTTTTTCTTACTTGTAGGAACACTGAACCCTTTGTCTCATCTTGGTCATGACCAGACAGCTGTCCATCAGTCATGTGAACAGGTAGGCCTAATACTGTTTGGCGTGTGTGTGTGTGTGTGTGTGTGTACACACACACCCGCCACACACACACACACACACACACACACACACACACACACACACACACACACACACACACACACGAAGTCTAGCTCGTCAGTCAGTGTGCTTCAGTAACTCTGGTACGACCCCTGAATGCTGTCCTTAAAAAACACTGAACCAATAACTGTTCAGAGGACATTGTTCCTGGCTAGCTTCCCCATGCTGACAGTTAGGATGGAGATGACAAATTGTGTGCGTGTGCAAATGTATTTCCTCCTCTACATTTGTCAGACCACAGATCCAGACTCCACCTATCAGAATCTCCAACCAGCCACTATGGATGACGTCATGACCCAAACATCTAGAGTACAGCCTCATAAGTATGACCTCATGATCACCATTGTATTGATTGTTGTGTTGGTTAAATTATGCCTCTCTTTCTGCACCTACTGTCCTACTGCTTGTGCTCTCATCTACTTCTAGGAAGAGATGGCAGCTTGGAGGTGCACACACCACAGGTCCAGACTCCACCTATCAGAGTCTACAAATAGCCACTATGAGTCAGGATACATATGATGTCCTGGCACAATCTGCAGTACAACCTCATACGTATGAACTCATAATTACCTCTTCATTGATTGGTTCTATTTGGCTCCTACTGTTACTCACTACATGCTCTCGTCTCCTTTCAGGAAGAGACAGCAGCGTGGAGGCCATTAGTGGGAGGAGCTTCACCTGGTTGGCTACTCTGGAGAGACTAATTAGTCTGTTTCTGTCTCTGCCCCCAGGTGTGCTCCTGGCTTTGTTTGATTTACCCTTAACCCTGCAAGACCCGGATATATTTCTAGTTGCAAAAAAGAGATTTCAACCTTACTACTACTTTGTACTCCTAGTACTTTGCAGAGGAAAATATGTTTAAACATTTTGCACATTTGGGGGATATCTTTCACAATAATAATGTACATGTTCTAGACATTCTAATGATCACAACAAATATATATTACAGGCTTTTGTCAGGGTTAAACCTTAAAGGTTAAAAATTGTCCAGAGATTTTGAAGATGTGTGAATTTCTGCCTCTGTGTATATGCAAATTATGCCTCTATTATATGCAAATATCATGACCAATGGCATTGTAAGACTAAACAATGAACATCAATGATGTTTAGGTGAAAAAATAACTGGTCTTTATTTTCCATTCACATGCACTCCCTGGATACTAGGTTTCAGGGTAGTCTTTATTGTACAGGCAGGTACAAAGGCAGTAGCCTGGCTAATAAGCCAGACTCAAATCACACTGTCGTGTGGTATTTGCTTAGAGTATAGGCCTATACTATCATTTTTGTTGCCAATGGCTGATTCGGTCTGGCTTATTAGCCAGGCTACAAAGGCAGGTATTTTGTACAGGCAGGAAGCCTACGTAAGAGATATATTTTCCTTCCGTTCAGATGTTGTAGCTACATTGGTGACCTCGGTACCCTGCAGGCTTTTTTTTTTGTTTCGGCTCAAAGCTACTATACCCTTATCACTGATTTATGTTGTTTTTGTTAAATTTTCATTTTCATTTACTTTATAAATAGTTTGATTCAATAAACCGTTTTAACTGACAACCTGTTTATTGTCTGAAGTTCATCACAGTTTGTTTGGTTGGCCTGGCACGCACGCACGCGCACACACGCACGCACACACACACACACACAGGCCGGGGGCACACCTTAGCACACACACACACACACACATACACACCAGCAAATCACACGATACAGGGGAAGCTGAGATAAAAGGTGTGAATTTACGGGGGTGATTTTCTCAGATTCTTTCTCAAGCACTGGCTTTGTTAGCAGTGAGAGGCAGAGTAGAGAAGTAGTTTTCATTTATTTTATTTTATTTCATTGTGCATAGTAGTAGTAGCTAATGAAAAATGCACTATAAATATCCATGAAATAGCCTACTTTAAACTGAGTGAAGCAAAAATAGTAGTTACACTTTGTATATATTTGTATTCTCTTGTTAGTGATGTAGGTCTACTGTAGATAGGTATACACAATACTTTTATGAAACTGTACATTATTAGCAAATTCCCACAGCTCACTTCAAGTAAGGCGCTAACTGTTAAGTTGAAACTGTTCAAAACTTAAGATGGGGTATTTTCCTGTCCTGCCCTGGAAACCAAAATGAAAGATGTCAGCTACACTGACTAAAATTAGTCCATTTTAGGCCTCTCAAAATGCATGCGAGCTGTCCTTTCACATCCTGTTGATACCAACATTCAGCGTAAACAACCTTGGTGGTCTGCCAAAGCCACCTATACATCTGTGAGCTGCTATGTGGCTTTTCTTCCTTGTCAAGACATTGATATGGAAACAATACCACATATTGTACTGCAAGAAGACGAAAGAACACACAGTATTACATACAGGAGTAGGGTCAACTAAAATGTATATGCCTTTCCTGAAGAAAAAATAAAGAAAGAAAAATAAAGAAATTATAAGGGCCCGAGCTTTGGACTAGTGTGAAGCACTATTGAAATCCAATGAATTATTATAAATATTATTTGTTTCACAAAAAAAACATTTTAACCCTAGAACACTAAACACGGGTGATTTTAACCCGGGCGATTATATTTTTGAAATTTTCTGATGTCTGAGGTGGGTGGGTCTTTCAGTACCTTCATGATTCTCAGTGACATCTTAGAGGTAGGTTTGTTTCCCTGCCCACACTATCACATTTCACCCGTGTTTAATGATAGTGTACTTGTACTTGATAATGTACTTCTTTAATTTTGTTAATGTTTTTATTCACTGGACCAATCTCACATGTCACATGACTATGCACGTTCACCATGATAGTGTGCGTGCGTGCGTGTGGTGTGCGTGCGTGCATGTGTGTGTGTGCGTGCGTGCATGTGTGTGCGTGCGTGCGTGCGTGCATGTGTGTGCGTGCGTGCGTGGTGTGGGTGTGTGACAGTATACAGTATGTACAGTAGGACTGCACAATATCCTAATATAAAAGCAGCACGTCTCTGTGTGTACATGTATACGTACGTCTGTATAAGTAACTAAAGAACCGTTAACGTCTCTGTGTGTACATGTATACGTACGTCTGTATAAGTAACTAAAGAACCATTAACGTCTCTGTGTACATGTATACGTACGTCTGTCGTCTGTATAACTAAAGAACCGTTAACGTCTCTGTGTGTACATGTATACGTACGTCTATAATCCACATAACAAAAGAACCGTTCAAGTTCGAATTTGAACCGACTTCAAATTTGACACACGCGTTCCACACCACCACAGGGAGTGCAGTGCCCGGTGTCGAGTCTGTCGGATCGCTGGTTGTCCAGAACCAGCATAAAAGCCTCTGCCCGGGCTCTGGGCAGGACCCCTGCCCATGGGCTCTGGACATCTCCCTATGTACAGCTTTTAGCCTCACACGTCTCAATATTTGTCATTGACAATGGAAGGAGAAATTAGGTAAAACGTCTGCCAAATATGACGTAAATTTGTGGCAACACGAATATTAAATGCCATTGACAATGAAGGGAAAATGTACGTCATATGTAGACGAGCAAATCGGCTAACCAATCACATAAATTCAGTTGTTAATGAGATTATGTATGATGATGTATATTGATAAGAGCGCCCCTCACTTCACACGGGTGTGATATTTAGAAAAATCTTTTAAAATAGTTCAACTATAGCCAATCTACATCGACACGTTGTGAGCTTGTAGATCGGCTATTTTTATAAATAGTAAAAATGGCAAACAGGTTTAGGGATAAGGGGTAAGGGGTGGCGCAAGATATAGCCTATAGTCTTGGCATGGCACCTTGGCTGGTGATCCAGTCTGGCAGTGTGCCGTGGGTTCGACTCCCGTTCCCGGTGGCCTTTGCTGCATGTCACCTCCCCATCTCTCTCCCCATTTCCTGTCAGCCTACTGTCTATCCCTCCCAATATAAAATAAAAAGCCGAAAAAGGAAAGAAAAAAAATAGAGTCTCAAAGAATGTGTTGGTACCTCCACCATTGTGTGCCAAACAATTACAGTAACAGCACCAAAATGGTTTCCTGGAGCTGACCTGTGCTGACATTCCAAATGTTGATCTGACCTCATCAAACCCTCAAATGAACCAAGTTGGTACAACACATGGAACTCCATATGTGGAGCTGACTATCATCACCTGGATCTCCATATATGAAGATCACGACCCTGACCTCATCAAACTCTACATCTGACCTCACGGACACCAGATAAATAGTTTAGCTCCTGCTTCTTAACTGTGCCGTATTAAGAAGCTCTGTTGTTTCAGAGCGACCTCGCTCTTAAGAAGGTCACACAGAGAAATGCCAACCAGAAAACCTTCATTTGGCTAATTCCCCACCCCTGTGGAATTGCCCACACCTGCCAGTTGATTACTTACACACTCCACCTAGCTTCCACAGTCACTTTGTACTAACTCAGTTACAGACAACCTTTGTTCATTGCAACATGCCGAAAGGTTCCCGAGCCTACCGCAAACCAATGCGTGGCACACAACAGCGTGCAGGAGCAGCTGAGTTATACAAATTGCATAACTGGGTGGGCCATGCATTTCCAATTTGCATCATTAACGAGTAGGCCGGTGCCCAACAGGCACTGTTCTACTGTAACATTCCGGCAGTTTCTAAATAATGGGGACCCTTACTCAACGTTTCTAGCATAAAACGTTAGGGTACTCAAAATGCCTGTGTTCACATTGGGCTCTATGGGCTGGCAAGTAGACTACAACTCACAACCCTCCACTGACAAAACGGTCCCGGTGGCACCGAACCGGGTCATAGCCCGGGGCACCACTATAGGGGTTAATTCGGCCCTGATCCTCACATACAAAACACAGACGAGACAACTGTTCTGCATTGGGTGGTTTCCATGTAAATCTCTGTAGAAGTTGTTGTATTAAATAGAAATTTCACGAAATACCTTTCGTTTATGGGTAGATTTCCTTCAAAACCTAGCTGCAGAACATTATTTGATGTGCTCCCATGAAGGACAGAAAATTCTAGAATTTTGCTGTCCTAGGCTCTAGGGGTGACGTAGGAAACCACGCCCATCGCGTATATATGCGGGCGTACATTTTCCACTTAGTAAACCTTGATCATCAGACTAAACCTTTCATTTGAGGCAGCTTTCCGTCAAAACACAATGACTGACAAATTGTTTGTTCTGCTTCTTCTTAGAACAGTGTGTAAGTATATCTTCTATTTTGCTCGATACTGTAAGACCCATTTTTCGATCAAAATATTAAACTTAATTGAACTGCATTTTATGTATTATTCAAAGGCTCATTATGTTTTTAGATTTTAATTTCATTGATTTATTTTTCAACTTTATCTTTTGCATTTATTTTTAAACCGATAATTCTCTTTTTTCCCTCTATTTTGTATTTGCTGTGTCTCGGGACAACCATTGTTCTGCTACCTGATCTTCAGTCACGACACAGATTCCCCAGCAGATCTCTTTAAGAATTGTCAAAATCAGTGAAACCATCACCTTACAATGCCCGGGAATGAATGGAGAATGGAGAATTTACTGGTATAAGCAATGTCTGGGACAAATGCCCCAAGAAATGTCTCTTTCAATGTATGGCAAAAAAGCTGACTTTCGTGGACAGTTTGACAACGCACGCTTCATTGTGAACGAAAGCAATGGTCAAAACACTCTAACAATCAGAAATGTCAATAAAGATGATGAAGCAACATACTTCTGTGGAAAAGGATCATCATTTTCTATGGAATTTGACAACGGCACATATTTGGTTGTAAATGGTACAGTATCTCACCTTCATTCTCTATGGGCCTATCAGTCTTCTTCTTCTACCACTTATCCGACTTAAAATGTACTGTTGACATAATGAACAATGATTACATACATAGGCCTATTGTGTCTTGTCAGTCAAAGTTATTGTAAGTTATTCTATTGCATTCACAGAGTCTCACCACGAGAGGTCGATCCACCAGACCTTGGTCCCACTCGGAGACAGGGTGACCCTCCAGTGCTGGGTTGTCTCTGGGAGTAGAGGAGATGATGCCCAGTGTACTGGAGGACACAATGTGTTCTGGTTCCGAAATGAGTCCCATGCTGGCACGGTTTCATCTCACTGGGACAGGAGTAGAGGATGTGAACCCAAGGCTGGTTCAGTTCCACAGAGATGTGTCTACAGCCTCTCCACAGACAGTGTCCTGTCCTCTGATGCTGGGATGTACTACTGTGCTGTGGCTGCATGTGGAGAGATACTCTTTGGCAAAGGAGTTAAGCTGGAAATAAGTAGGATATGCATTTGTTTTCAGGCTAAAGGCTATCTATTAAACTAAACTATAACTAAAATGAAGGAAAAAAAAATACAAATTCTAATATTCAAATTTTATGTCTCTACCTGATCTTTTTTATATAAAAGCAAAAGGCACATCTATAAATAAACAATATCAAAGTGCAACAAAAGGAGAAACATGTATTCAGCTGAAGGGAATTAAAAAACATGATACAAACACTGACATTACGGTATAGGTTCTGCATTTAAATAATTCACCATATGAAGAGATTTAAATTTGTAGTTCCAGGCTTGAAAGTTAAACACAATTTTAAAAGACAGTAATTGAATTAATATTCTATTGTTAATTTGTTTCATAAGAGAATCTATTATGATATGGTATTATACATATTCATGTTATGTAGTTGTTGTGTAAAGATATATATTTAACCGTTAACAGTTTTGATAGATTGTTTTCTCTCTGATTCCAGGTCCGAAGTTGGATCCTCATGTCATTGTCCTGGTGTTACTACTGGCATGCTCTGTGATCGCGATTGTTGTTCTTATTGTTGTTCTTATTTACACCAGAACTCAAAAAAATGTTTGTGAACATTGCCACGGTAAAATAGATTCCTTTCATTCCTATTATTCATTATAATCCATTATGTATCTACGTGTATATATATTGCTTATTCTTTTAAGTCACAATGGGTAATCTCCAACACATTATTCCTAAAGTACATTTCATGATATTAACCAAAAGTAAGTCGCAACAGACTTTTGGGTCCCAACTTCAGAAACACTGAATTAAAAAGGTTTCTGCTTTTTTCTTACTTGTAGGAACACTGAACCCTTTGTCTCATCTTGGTCATGACCAGACAGCTGTCCATCAGTCATGTGAACAGGTAGGCCTAATACTGTTTGGCGTGTGTGTGTGTGTGTGTGTGTGTGTGTGTGTGTGTGTGTACACACACACACACACACACACACACACACACACACGAAGTCTAGCTCGTCAGTCAGTGTGCTTCAGTAACTCTGGTACGACCCCTGAATGCTGTCCTTAAAAAACACTGAACCAATAACTGTTCAGAGGACATTGTTCCTGGCTAGCTTCCCCATGCTGACAGTTAGGATGGAGATGACAAATTGTGTGCGTGTGCAAATGTATTTCCTCCTCTACATTTGTCAGACCACAGATCCAGACTCCACCTATCAGAATCTCCAACCAGCCACTATGGATGACGTCATGACCCAAACATCTAGAGTACAGCCTCATAAGTATGACCTCATGATCACCATTGTATTGATTGTTGTGTTGGTTAAATTATGCCTCTCTTTCTGCACCTACTGTCCTACTGCTTGTGCTCTCATCTACTTCTAGGAAGAGATGGCAGCTTGGAGGTGCACACACCACAGGTCCAGACTCCACCTATCAGAGTCTACAAATAGCCACTATGGGTCAGGATACATATGATGTCCTGGCACAATCTGCAGTACAACCTCATACGTATGAACTCATAATTACCTCTTCATTGATTGGTTCTATTTGGCTCCTACTGTTACTCACTACATGCTCTCGTCTCCTTTCAGGAAGAGACAGCAGCGTGGAGGCCATTAGTGGGAGGAGCTTCACCTGGTTGGCTACTCTGGAGAGACTAATTAGTCTGTTTCTGTCTCTGCCCCCAGGTGTTCTCCTGGCTTTGTTTGATTTACCCTTAACCCTGCAAGACCCGGATATATTTCTAGTTGCAAAAAAGAGATTTCAACCTTACTACTACTTTGTACTCCTAGTACTTTGCAGAGGAAAATATGTTTAAACATTTTGCACATTTGGGGGATATCTTTCACAATAATAAATGTATGTTCTAGACATTCTAATGATCACAAAAAATATATATTACAGGCTTTTGTCAGGGTTAAACCTTAAAGGTTAAAAATTGTCCAGAGATTTTGAAGATGTGTGAATTTCTGCCTCTGTGGGGGTCTATTTATATGCAAATATCATGACCAATGGCATTGTAAGACTAAACAATGAACATCAATGATGTTTAGGTGAAAAAATAACTGGTCTTTATTTTCCATTCACATGCACTCCCTGGATACTAGGTTTCAGGGTAGTCTTTATTGTACAGGCAGGTACAAAGGCAGTAGCCTGGCTAATAAGCCAGACTCAAATCACACTGTCGTGTGGTATTTGCTTAGAGTAGGCCTATACTATCATTTTTGTTGCCAATGGCTGATTCGGTCTGGCTTATTAGCCAGGCTACAAAGGCAGGTATTTTGTACAGGCAGGAAGCCTACGTAAGAGATATATTTTCCTTCCATTCAGATGTTGTAGCTACATTGGTGACCTCGGTACCCTGCAGGCTTTTATTTTTGTTTCGGCTCAAAGCTACTATACCCTTATCACTGATTTATGTTGTTTTTGTTAAATTTTCTTTTTCATTTACTTTATAAATAGTTTGATTCAATAAACCGTTTTAACTGACAACCTGTTTATTGTCTGAAGTTCATCACAGTTTGTTTGGTTGGCCTGGCACGCACGCACGCGCACACACGCACGCACACACACACAGGCCGGGGGCACACCTTAGCACACACAGACACACACACACACACACATACACACCAGCAAACCACACGATACAGGGGAAGCTGAGATAAAAGGTGTGAATTTACGGGGGTGATTTTCTCAGATTCTTTCTCAAGCACTGGCTTTGTTAGCAGTGAGAGGCAGAGTAGAGAAGTAGTTTTCATTTATTTTATTTTATTTCATTGTGCATAGTAGTAGTAGCTAATGAAAAATGCACTATAAATATCCATGAAATAGCCTACTTTAAACTGAGTGAAGCAAAAATAGTAGTTACACTTTGTATATATTTTTATTCTCTTGTTAGTGATGTAGGTCTACTGTAGATAGGTATACACAATACTTTTATAAAATTATTAGCAAATTCCCACAGCTCACTTCAAGTAAGGCGCCAACTGTTAAGTTGAAACTGTTCAAAATGTAATATGGGGTATTTTCCTGTCCTGCCCTGGAAACCAAAATGAAAGATGTCAGCTACACTGACTAAAATTAGTCCATTTTAGGCCTCTCAAAATGCATGCGAGCTGTCCTTTCACATCCTGTTGATACCAACATTCAGCGTAAACAACCTTGGTGGTCTGCCAAAGCCACCTATACATCTGTGAGCTGCTATGTGGCTTTTCTTCCTTGTGAAGACATTGATATGGAAACAATACCACATATTGTACTGCAAGAAGACGAAAGAACACACAGTATTACATACAGGAGTAGGGTCAACTAAAATGTATATGCCTTTCCTGAAGAAAAAAGAAATAAAGAAAAATAAAGAAATGATAAGGGCCCGAGCTTTGGACTAGTGTGAAGCACTATTAAAATCCAATGAATTATTATAAATATTATTTGTTTCACAAAAAAAACATTTTAATCCTAGAACACTAAACACGGGTGATTTTAACCCGGGCGATTATATTTTTGAATTTTTCTGATGTCTGATGTGGGTGGGTCTTTCAGTACCTTCATGATTCTCAGTGACATCTTAGAGGTAGGTTTGTTTCCCTGCCCACACTATCACATTTCACCCGTGTTTAGTGATAGTGTACTTGTACTTGATAATGTACTTCTTTAATTTTGTTAATGTTTTTATTCACTGGACCAATCTCACATGTCACATGACTATGCACGTTCACCATGATAGTGTGCGTGCGTGCGTGTGGTGTGCGTGCGTGTGGTGTGCGTGCGTGCATGTGTGTGCGTGCGTGGTGTGGGTGTGTGACAGTATACAGTATGTACAGTAGGACTGCACAATATCCTAATATAAAAGCAGCAAGTCTCTGTGTGTACATGTATACGTACGTCTGTATAAGTAACTAAAGAACCGTTAACGTCTCTGTGTGTACATGTATACGTACGTCTATAATCCACATAACTAAAGAACCGTTCAAGTTCGAATTTGAACCGACTTCAAATTTGACACACGCGTTCCACACCACCACAGGGAGTGCAATGCCCGGTGTCGAGTCTGTCGGATCGCTGGTTGTCCAGAACCAGCATAAAAGCCTCTGCCCGGGCTCTGGGCAGGACCCCTGCCCATGGGCTCTGGACATCTCCATTTATGGAGCTGGCCTGTTCTGACATCATAATTATGTTATGACATCTGCATATACTCCATAGTTGTCATGCCTGACAAATAACTCCATATATGGCCACGCCTCCAAATACCCATAGACATCAAATATAATTTTTAGCCCCTCCTATGTACAGCTTTTGTCCTCACACGTCTCAATATTTGCCATTGGCAATGGAAGGAGAAATTAGGTCAAACGTCTGCCAAATATGACGTAAATTTGTGGCAACACGAACATTAAATGCCATTGACAATGAAGGGATAATGTACGTCATATGTAGACGAGCAAATCGCCTAACCAATCACATAAATTCAGTTGTTCATGAGATTATGTATGATGATGTATAATGATAAGATAATGATCCAGTCTGGCAGTGTGCCGTGGGTTCGACTCCCGTTCCCGGTGGCCTTTGCTGCATGTCACCTCCCCATCTCTCTCCCCATTTCCTGTCAGCCTACTGTCTATCCCTCCATACAAATACGAAAAAGGAAAGAAAAAAAAGAGTCTCAAAGAATGTGTTGGTACCTCCACCATTGTGTGCCAAACAATTACAGTAACAGCACCAAAATGGTTTCCTGGAGCTGACCTGTGCTGACATTCCAAATGTTGATCTGACCTCATCAAACCCTCAAATGAACCAAGTTGGTACAACACATGGAACTCCATATGTGGAGCTGACTATCATCACCTGGATCTCCATATATGAAGATCACGACCCTGACCTCATCAAACTACATCTGACCTCACGGACACCAGATAAATAGTTTAGCTCCTGCTTCTTAACTGTGCCGTATTAAGAAGCTCTGTTGTTTCAGCGCGACCTCGCTCTTAAGAAGGTCACACAGAGAAATGCCAACCCGAAAACCTTCATTTGGCTAATTCCCCACCCCTGTGGAATTGCCCACACCTGCCAGTTGATTACTTACACGCTCCACCTAGCTTCCACAGTCACTTTGTACTAACTCAGTTACAGACAACCTTTGTTCATTGCAACATGCCGAAAGGTTCCAGAGCCTACCGCAAACCAATGCGTGGCACACAACAGTGTGCAGGAGCAGCTGAGTTATACAAATTGCATAACTGGGTGGGCCATGCATTTCCAATTTGCATCATTAACGAGTAGGCCGGTGCCCAACGGGCACTGTTCTACTGTAACATTCCGGCAGTTTCTAAATAATGGGGACCCTTACTCAACGTTTCTAGCATAAAACGTTAGGGTACTCAAAATGCCCGTGTTCACATTGGGCTCTATGGGCTGGCAAGTAGACTACAACTCACAACCCTCCACTGACAAAACGGTCCTGGTGACACCGAACCAGGTCATAGCCCGGGGCACCACTATAGGGGTTAATTCGGCCCTGATCCTCACATACAAAACACAGATGAGACAACTGTTCTGCATTGGGTGGTTTCCATGTAAATCTCTGTAGAAGTTGTTGTATTAAATAGAAATTTCACGAAATACCTTTCGTTTATGGGTAGGTTTCCTTCAACACCTAGCTGCAGAACATTATTTGATGTGCTCCCATGAAGGACAGAAAATTCTAGAATTTTGCTGTCCTAGGCTCTAGGGGTGACGTAGGAAACCACGCCCATCGCGTATATATGCGGGCGTACATTTTCCACTTAGTAAACCTTGATCATCAGACTAAACCTTTCATTTGAGGCAGCTTTCCGTCAAAACACAATGACTGACAAATTGTTTGTTCTGCTTCTTCTTAGAACAGTGTGTAAGTATATCTTCTATTTTGCTCTATACTGTAAGACCCATTTTTAGATCAAAATATTAAACTTAACTGAACTGCATTTTATGTATTATTCAAAGGCTCATTATGTTTTTATATTTTAATTTCATTGATTTATTTTTTGCATTTATTTTTAAACCGATAATTCTCTTTTTTCCCTCTATTTTGTATTTGCTGTGTCTCGGGACAACCATTGTTCTGCTACCTGATCTTCAGTCACGACACAGATTCCCCAGCAGATCTCTTTGAGAATTGTCAAAATCAATGAAACCATCACCTTACAATGCCCGGGAATTAATGGAGAAAGTTGTATTTACTGGTATAAGCAATGTCTGGGACAAATGCCCCAAGAAATGTCTGTTTCAATGTATGGCAAAACAGCTGACTTTCGTGGACAGTTTGACAACGCACGCTTCATTGTGAACGAAAGCAATGCTCAAAACACTCTAACAATCAGAAATGTCAATAAAGATGATGAAGCAACATACTTCTGTGGAAAAGGATCATCATTTTCTATGGAATTTGACAACGGCACATATTTGGTTGTAAATGGTACAGTATCTCACCTTCATTCTCTATGGGCCTATCGGTCTTCTTCTTCTTCTACCACTTATCCGACTTAAAATGTACTGTTGACATAATGAACAATGATTACATACATAGGCCTATTGTGTCTTGTCAGTCAAAGTTATTGTAAGTTATTCTATTGCATTCACAGAGTCTCACCACGAGAGGTCGATCCACCAGACCTTGGTCCCACTCGGAGACAGGGTGACCCTCCAGTGCTGGGTTGTCTCTGGGAGTAGAGGAGATGATGCCCAGTGTACTGGAGGACACAATGTGTTCTGGTCCCGAAATGAGTCCCATGCTGGCACGGTTTCATCTCACTGGGACAGGAGTAGAGGATGTGAACCCAAGGCTGGTTCAGTTCCACAGAGATGTGTCTACAGCCTCTCCACAGACAGTGTCCTGTCCTCTGATGCTGGGATGTACTACTGTGCTGTGGCTGCATGTGGAGAGATACTCTTTGGCAAAGGAGTTAAGCTGGAAATAAGTAGGATATGCATTTGTCTTCAGGCTAAAGGCTAAAAACTAAACTATAACTAAAATGAAGAAAAAATATATATATACAAATTGTAATATTCAAATTTTATGTCTCTACCTGATCTTTTTTTTATATTAAAGCAAAAGGCACATCTATAAATAAACAATATCAAAGTGCAACAAAAGGAGAAACATGTATTCAGCTAAAGGGACTTAAAAAACATGATACAAACACTGACATTACGGTATAGGTTCTGCATTTAAATAATTCACCATATGAAGAGATTTAAATTTATGGTTCCAGGCTTGAAAGTTAAACGTACTGAAAGTTGAAAGTATTGTTAATTTGTTTCATAAGAGAATCTATTATGATAAGGAATTATACATATTCATGTTATGTAAAGATATATATTTAACCGTTAACAGTTTTGATATATTGTTTTCTCTCTGATTCCAGGTCAGTTAGATCCTCATGTCATTGTCCTGGTCGTACTGGTGTTACTACTGGCATGCTCAGTGATCACGATTGTTGTTCTTATTTACACCAGAACTCAAAAAAATGTTTGTGAACATTGCCACGGTAAAATAGATTCCTTTCATTCCTATTATTCATTATAATCCATTATGTACAGTATATATATATATATATATATATATATATATATATATGTATATTGCTTCTTCTTTTTAATCCATTATTTGTAAAGTCACAATGGGTAATCTCCAACACATTATTCCTAAAGTATATTTCACCAAATATATATAGATATTAACCAAAAGTAAGTCGCAACAGACTTTTGGGTCCCAACTTCAGAGACATTGAATTATAAAGGTTTCTGCTTTTTTCTTACTTGTAGGAACACTGAACCCTTTGTCTCATCTTGGTCATGACCAGACAGCTGTCCATCAGTCAAGTGAACAGGTACAGTAGGCCTAATGATTTTTCAAGCAACCAAATCCAGTATAGGAGTAAATACTGTTTGGCAATAGTCAGGCAGGAAATTGACATGATAGTTCAGTTGGTGATCCAAGCATGAAATTTGGCACAGATGACCTTCATAACACCCTACTGTTATTGATAATCAACCTGGGGCCACGCAGAATTCCAACATTTTCAAGATTGCCGTCAGATTAAAAAATAGCTCCACCTCGTTCCCCTTTCCCATATGTGTATGTGTGTGTGTGTGTGTGTGTGTGTGTGTGTGTGTGTGTGTGTGTGTATATATATATATATACTGTATATATATATATATAATTTGTGTGCAAAATGGAATGAGGCGTGATCGGGGCTGGGGTAAAATACGACTATTCTGTCTTCCCACCCGGTCTCGTCTCTTGCCGTTCGGCACGGTAACCCCAGCTGGGGGTTATATGTTCTTCTCCCTGACTGCTAGTACTAACTACTCAGGCATCGTGTAGGCCAGGGTTATGGTCAGTCAAGAATCAATACCGTTATCTGTCTTTATTAATTCAAATGGAATGATTTAATCACGACTCTGACACGACTAAAGTGATTTTGTTCTCTGGTATACATTTCTTATTCCCCCAGGATGGTGATGATGCTGTTAAAGAAGTGCACTATGCAGCATTGGACTTCCCTGCAAGGAAAGCTAAAGGAAAGAAAAAAATTAAGAAGCGAGAATTGAACTCTGAGTGTATATACTCTGGTGTGAGATTAGACTGGCAGTGAAGCACTTCAAAATGGTCAGCTATCACACCTAACATTACCAGTAGTCTAGATTAGATTTAATGACTTTACAACAACAACACCTATTTTTATGCTCATGTCCTGGTTTCTCCTCCCTATTGGCCCGACGCCTTATTCAGTTCAATTGGAAATCAGCTATTCCCCCATCACATCGACGCTGTGATGGCACACCTAAAACGTGAGAAGCTCAAATATTCCACCAGGGGCTCCGCCCAGAAATTCTATAAGGTTTAGCAGCCATTTTTTGACTATTTTAAACAAAAAATCCCGGCTGAGGATGTTCAGGTGTAGGACAGCTGTCTAATAGTTTATTTATTCTTGTATAGCAAGTGACGATCTGTTTGAGAACATTGTAATGTGATGCAATATGATTATTATTACCTTAATACTTTTATTTTACTTTATTTTATTGTGTCTGTTTTGGTCCTGTATTTCAGTCTTTTTTTATTTACTTATTTTTCTCAAGGCGTTCTTAATGTATTGTATGCTTATGTGTAGTCTAGTGGTGTATATATGTTGGTATGTCTTGTTGTGTGTAGAAAAACCAATAAAAACAATTTAATAATAATAATGTCCTGGTGTCATTATTAAATAGCCAAATTCAAGCTCCAGGCAACGCTTGGATTGAAACAAAGATATTTATTGAGTATAAATATGTATAATAAATAATATGCCAAATAGATATTACAGGGAATTAAATAGCAAGAACTATTATATCTATCTTAAAAACTGTTTTAATTGCATTTAATTGTTCCTTTTGCACTTTGTCTTACACTTTATGTAAAGCACTTTGAATTGCCTTGTTGAAATGTGCTGTACAAACAACAATTGCCTAAAAAGAGCCAAATTTTTCAAAACAAAAGTTTCCGACAGTGTGTGCATGGGTCCTTTTCTTTGTTTTTCAAAGATACACATTTATTATACACTTTTGTCCTACGCACCTGTCACCAACCTTTTGAGGTGTGCATCGAAAAACAAATGCAAAACAAGACATTGCACTACAGGATATAATTTGCTAAACATGTTACTTCCCTATGTTAGTTGGCCTGCGTGTTATTGCGTCTTCTTGTGTGAGAGCTACAATATGTGGTATAGTTTCCATGTCAATGCTTTGCAGGAAACAAGAAAGCCACATAGCAGCAGCTCTCAGAATTACGTAGTTTGTGGTTGGCCATACAACTGCCTTTGACTGTTTGACAGACCACCAAGACTACTAATGCTGGTGTGAACAGGATACTGTATGTAGCTCGGATAATTTTAGTCAAGTGTGGTTAGTGCCTTACTTGAAGCTGGCTGTGAGATTTTGCAAGTAGCCTACAATACAATATTCATAAAAGGATTGTAGATCTCTCACAAGATGGTAACAATAAGTATTGCTACCATCTTGTGAGTTATGTACAATACAGAATATTTTTTGCGAGTACATTGTTACACTGTTTAAAGTATTTTATGGATATTTATATTTAGTATAGTTTTTTCATGGACTATGCATGATGAAATTAATTAATTCAAACTGACAGAGTTTGAGGAAGAGGCAGAGATAAATGGCCCTGTGTGTGTGTGTGTGTGTGTGTGTGTGTGTGTGTGTGTGTGTGTGTGTGTGTGTGTGTGTGTGTGTGTGTGTGTGAGAGAACCTATCCTTTCTTACATGTGCATGGTTGTGTGCATAACTGTCTCCTCCTTTCACCTTAGGTAAGAAGTTTGATATGAGGCCCCAAGGTCCTATACAGGTCTTCTACAGAGGCCCCATAACTGTACTGCCCTCAACCGCAAAACAAAGCAGAGGGTCATGCAGACAGCATGTGTGAGCTTAAACACCGTCCAGGAATTAGCCTTCTACAGCCAGTGATTCTCAAACATTTTCATGTCAAGGACCCCCACAATTATATGTATTTGGTTGCAGACCCCCATCTCAAAAATATTGTGTTGCGGGGACCTCTAGAAGATAATGTTCACGATTTATTAAAATGAGTTCATAGCCAAAGTATAAAATATGTGCAACGCTATATAATGTTTTACAGTACAAGTCACACATAGCCAGCATTGTTCATACAGTAGGTCACATTCTATTCAACTGTTATAACAGCTCAAGGCGGTACATTTCAAAATGTTAGCCTTTCTTTCATTGTCAATATCAAACGATATTTGTATAGCATTACTGCAATTGTTAACATTTCAGTTTTGTGCGCATGAACAACCGTTCTCTGTGATGGTGTCAATTTGAGCTGCTGTTTTGACAGTTGTGTGTACGGAATTTAATACAGTATATAAATGTTTTAATACATTCGAAAGTCCAAAGTTGCACCTTGCTTATAAAATGGTCTAACCTCCAAATCTCTTATTAGGCCGACTTTGGCTAATGTTGTAATGTTGACTGCTACTTAACAGTCCTGACAGAATCATCAAGTCACAGTATTTTTGGTGTATCATACTGCCTCCATGTGGACAGAATAGGGCATTACATCATCAAAATAAGACATGTAGGCCTTTGCCGTGTCTTCCCCCGATCTCTCTCCCCATTTCCTGTCAGACTACTTTCATCCTATCAATAAAGGCAGAAAAAGCCAAAACAAGAACATTTTTAATAAAAGGACATGTATGCAGGTGGAGTGCTGTCTCTGGCACAGTTTTTCCTTTCTATCGTTAGAAAGTAGTTTCACTCTTTCACTCTACAAACGGTGGGTGTTGTTAAACAATGGAGAAAAAAAACAACCTCTGGTCAGAATGGGACAGATTTATTTTGGGGAGGTTAGGCCGAGGGTTTGAGTACCGTATGAAGATTGTAGTGTAGGTCCTCCTGAGCTTGGACGGTGTTTCTAGGGAGAGACTGGGCGGGGGAACCTCCACCTGAGAATGGCCCCGTCAGCACTGGTGGTGACCAGCGTGCGGTTGTTGGTGCAGATCTTGACACTGGTGATGCTGCCGCTGTGGCCGACGCCCACATGGGTCACCTCGCCATCCATGTAGTTCCACACCTTCACCAGCTGGTCGTCTCCACCTGGACGTGACGGACGTAGAGGAGACAAGAACCATTACAAAGGGTGCAGCAGTTACTCAAACATCACTGATCTAGAATCTGAACCGTGTGCTGCTTATTTTTAGTTGTCTCTGATCTAGGATCATGCTCCTTACTATTGGTTGATAGTAATTAATTGGCTATGATTGACTTAGACAATTTTTGGCCCTGGGTAGCCACGGCCAACAGTGGTGTAGATCTGTGCTCCAAGGAGCATACTTTTGTAGATTCATATGTTTTTAATGCAATCACGTTTGGGGGGGGGTGAGTGAGAATGTTAATTATTAGTATTGTGTAACATCAACAAGAACAATTGACGGTGTTATTATTTGCCATACCTGTGACAAAATGCTGCCCATCTTGTGAGATGTGCATTCCATTGATGGCTCCAGACTGGGAGCCCTCGAGCTCTCTGATGGCCGAGCCATCATACACCTCCCAGTAACCAATCTGAGCAGAGACAAATGACAAACATAGTACATTAAAACCACAAATCCTGTCAGTAAATTAAATTCAATGACTAGTGTTTTGTAACCACTGCTATATGTTATGTGTCTTAACCACAAGGCCATTGGCACACAATCTTAACCAACAGCGAATGAGTAATTGATCAAAGACGTATATAATTAAGAGTTACCCTCTCTCAGAATTAAGAGCACAATAATCACCAATACTTACCAAAGCTTTAAGCAATGATGCCTCCGTATTATTATGCTGTTGTTCTATTTTTTCCTAATTGGTTTCTATTCAGGTGAGTTTCTGTCATTCATCTGTATCCCTAAACTAAAACATTATTGCATTTAGTATGCTTATTATGCCTCTATATGCAAATGAGCAGGTCTATGTTCAGAGACTCTGTCATCTTGTCATGTACACAGTTTTCTGCTCTGAATGACAGTTATTGTCCCTGGAGGTTTTGCAGTTGACGATGCAACGGAGCCTCTCAAAATGAAATTATTGGTTGAAGTTAATTATTGCGCAGGTTCATTTTCACCTGTCTTTGTCCAGATCTCTGAGGACAATCAGTTCTTCTACTGCGGTAAGTTCATTTTCTTGTTATGTAAAAGACTAAACTAATTACAGCTACAACCCTGAAAAGAGTGGACAATAAGGATCATTGCTATTTTTGGGGGAGTAAACATTTATGGAACATTTTAGGAAAAATGTCACTTAGTGACATGCCCAATATAGGGTTAATGTGGAGACCTCTCACCGTCACAGCTTCTCGCCAGGGCTCAGTGTGATCAAGCAGTTTCAAAAGCCCTGACATCTCTCTAGAATAGGTTATATCTGGTTCTGAATCGTACCTTCCTGTCTGTGCCGCTGGTGACGATCTGGAATTCTTCTGGGTGGTAGCACACACATCTGAACAGCGTGTTGGCCAGCACCATCTGATTCCTCACAAACCGCCTGTGGTAGTAAGAGACACAGGGAACAGAGAAGCAGAGTAGACAACAAGAGTTATTATTATAGTAGGAAGAAGTTGTGCATGTGGGCAAAACGCAAGCCAAAAGACAGTATAAATCATAGAAAATCACATAAGACATTGACACATAAATGTGCACTGCTTAAAAAATAAAAATAAAATGCACTGCTTTTGGACATTCGGGCTACAAAAAATACATATTATTGGAAGTCCATGTTATTATATTTATGGTTGCATTTGCATTCAGAAAATGGTGCGTACACTTCCAAGTGCATACGTGCCGTGTGTGCATTTGGATACTCACACTAAGTCCCAAATGATGCAGGCGCCGTCAGAGCTGGCCGTGACGCACTCTGTGTCGTCGCTCTTGATCTTGATGGAGTTGACGGCAGCCTTGTGCTCCTTCATGGTCTCCTGCAGCCGATGGCGGCCCTGCAGGAGCTCCCACACGCGCACCTGCAGCATGAAGGAACTTTTTCATTTGCATGATAATAAATGTATGCCTATATTCCGCAATTTCTGCACTGATCAAATTCCAACATGGAATAAATGTTTATTCTACTTTTTATTCTACTCAAAGCATAGCATATGTGTGCATTAAATAGTCATATTAATTTAGAATATGTTTTATTTTCCCTTGATTATATTTTGTAATATATTGCTTTATGTGGAGAATTGCTACTCATAAGAGGAAGCTTTTTTGAAATATGTATTTTTGTTGTGGTTAAGTGGCTCAGTAGTTAAGTGGTTAATGATATGACTTTATCGTTATCACAGTCCATCATAGCAGTAAAATCTAGATGAAAACTTAGTAGTGATTCAGTTCAAACAGGTCTTATTCACATTTAGTCCCTCAACCGCACAAGTGGTCAGGAATAATTAGAACAGTTTATTACACCGTTTTGTTGAATACTCTAAGATTCTGATGGGCAACACTGGATGTCAATGGACAGGCAGCTTGGGCTGAAACAACCAAATATGGAGATGCCTGACTTCATAGACTTTGTGCCTATTTCAGATGATGATTAAAGTTTCTTTATTAGGAAAAAGACCCCTTGAGATGTATCATCTCGTTTTCGAGGGGCTCCCAACAGTTACATGTCACAACTTTTTTGTACATGTAAACAGTAAAACAAAACAAATTACATACACCTAAGATGCGCAATAACACGGGTAAAAACCCAAATGGGGACAATGGAGGAAGTGCAGTAACTTGAAGACATGAAGACGTTGTCACTGGAACACTGAGTCTAGTCCCATATCATGGCGAATAAAAACGAGGTATCTCGAGGTGGTGAACATTATGAAGCCATGACACCTGCTACTGACCTGTCCCTCTCCCCCACCGCTGATGATCCTCGTGCAGTCCCTGGTGGCTGCGATGGAAGTCACACCCATGCTGTGTGCGTTGTGGATGACTAGCATGACCCGGCCACTCTCCGGAGCAAACACCCTGATGTTGCCATCGTTCCACGCTAGGGGCGTACACAGAGACAGTCAGGTCCCTCGTTATGGATTGGAGATTTTGTGTTGCTTTGTCAACTATGCTTTTGTTCCTCAAGCACTCAGCACCATTACGATTTATGAAAAGGTATATTGGCATTATAGGGTTTTGTATCTCGGTCAATGGTTATTGACAAATACAAAAATACATGATCTAAACTATATGAATATATGAATGAGTTTGTTGTCCAGAACGACACCCAAGTATTTGTAGCTCTCTACGACTTCAATTTCTGTGCCCTTGATGAGTGTAGGAGCAGGACTGGGAGGAGTCTGTCTAAAGCTAATGATCATGTCTTTAGTTTTGGTCACATTTAGCTGTAAAAATGACTTGTCACACCAGGATATGAAGTCATTGAATATACCCAACAGGTGGATTTTTTGCAAAACAAAATGCCTCAAATCATCCAATTGCCATTCAAGGCATAAGAAGAAGAAATGTCACCTTTTCACATTGGCCTATTATAGCGCCACCAGGAGGCCACAACCTGACCTGCACTGCCCTGGTGGAGACCTGCATGTGCCCCGACTGGCACTTTTTCTCTAGTTATCCTTGTGAGAGCTTGTGATGATCAACAATATCACACAGTAGCACCGTAGTCAAAACACAAGTGAAATGTCACTGTTTTATTTATAACTTTCAATCTTCACAAGCTAGACCTTACAGGCACACACTAAAAGGTTACATAAATCTCCCTCCCTCTGTCTTGTTTCCAGGTAACGGTGTGTGTGTGTGTGTGTGTGTGTGTGTGTGTGTGTGTGTGTGTGTGTGTGTGTGTGTGTGTGTGTGTGTGTGCGCGCGCGCATGTCTGTCTGTCTGTGTGCATGACTAATCTCAGAAACTGTTGGACCAAGCAGCACCAAACATTCTGTGCATGCAGCCAGTAGGCCAATGAAGTACTTCCAGTCTTCCACCCCAAATTATTCAATTAGGTGTCATGGTGGTGCTATACCAGCCCACGAACGGTTCTCGAGTTACATGGATTACAGATCTCAGGCTCCCAGCTGGCATCAATGAGGAAATAGAATAGATTTATCTGGCTATAGGATGTTCTGGTGCTTCTGGGGACAATAGAACATCTGAACACATTATTCTGCAAATGAGGTACCAACACTGGCAGTGGAGGTCGACATCAAAACAGTGTGACCAATACTTTAAAAAAGTATTGTGGTGTTATAATAATCTGTTCTGAAGTGATATGCATTTTTGTGACAGGTGACAGTCTGTCCAATTTTGGCCAATTGGCATGAAAGGTTAATACGTTCTTCTGTGGGCCAGAACAACCAAACTTTCTATCACGTTGTGTGCAAACCCGTTCATAATTGCTCAATTCTACAAACACACAGATAGACGGACCAACATACAAACAAAGTGACAGAAAAATGGACAGAGGAGATGAGTGACAGAGAATTTGGAAGGGGACTGTCTCACCACTGACTATGCTGGTTCCGTCCCTCATGATGTGCAGGGCATTACATGTCATGTTGGGCACAGTGATGCGTAGCAGCTCCTTGTAACTGCTTGTGTGCCACACCCGGATGTCTTCGTGGGAACAAGTGGCAAACATCTCTGAGGTTCCACTGGAAGACAAGCTCAATTTGAAACCTGGATTGACAAGAACATGAGTACACTGCCCCCTAGTGAAGAAAGTTGAATACTGGACTAATGTAGTTCTCGGACAGTTGTTCTCAACTGTCAGGTCATGTCCCCGCAACCTCCCACATGGTGGTCCCAGTTCTAATTTGATTATTTGTGTGCGTGTGTATGTGTGTGTTTGTTGGGGGGGGGGGGGTCCTGAAATGGTTGAGAAACACTGCTCTACGGTTCAGTCTGCCACTTACAAAAGTATGTTCACGTCCCTGACAGCACTTCGGTGGCTGGACAAGATGAGTTCAGCCTTGAAGTCATCGTATGTGACACGGTAGACCTGAGCAGACTCTGTCCCAATAAACAACTGCTGCCCCTCTCCTCTCACAGCGATGGAGGTCACTGCTCCCTCCAGCTGGACTTGTCTGCCACAGGGTGATGAGAAAAGGAAAGGTGGATTAGTAATGTATTGCAAACAGGGAAGGGAACTATTTTGATTCCACCTGCCTTAACGCACTTAGACCGGAAAATGGGAACCCCTTTGTGTGTTTAATTGTTATACCTTTCAATCTGAGAACCACTTTTTGTAACATTAGCTGTTGCTATATATATAGCAACATGAAAAACGTAATCATACTCTAAATGCATTAATATCTAGCTTACAAGTCAAAGTCAAACTCTAGCAGCAGTTGGCAGGTGGTTATATAATATACAGTACTGTACATAGTATTATATGAGGGGAAAGGTTGCAGGACTCACTTGAGTGTTTTGAAGTTAGCTCCAGAGCACAGAGAAAGGAGACCGGCTCCAGAGCCCACTAGAATGTTCCCAGACCGCAGTAATGTGAGGACATTCACACCCTACACAATGAGAAACACAAGCATACGGTTTTAAAGACAGAATCCAGAAAGGCTGCAGGTGGTCCAGTGCACATTGACTTCAATCAAATAAGAACAACCACTGTTAACAGCAGTCACATGTGGTTGTGGTCTGTGTCCTACCTGGCTGTACTTGTGTTTAACGGGCCAGCAGCCGTTCAGACGGCTGGTCTCCAGGTTGAATTTCATGATATCTCCGCTGGTCGTACCACAGTAGAAGAACTGATTGTCCTCAGAGATCTGGACAAAGACAGATTGACTGATTGACAGAAGCTCAAGCAATAAACGTATTCTGTCACATCATTGAGGGTGCAGTACTATACTGTGTAGGTCATTATGAGAAAATTCAACATAAAACGTGCACGTTGCAGTGTCAAATTCAGTGGGAAGAGGATAACCCACCAATGCAGCATTACTGTAATAACCATGACATGCTTTGTATGTATGCACTATGCAGGGGCACTGCATATCTCCAATTTGCTGTATTGTTTCTTAATATATATATGGTAACTTTAGCTAACTATCTACAGCCAAAGTTGCAGGAGCCCTTCAGAGTAGCCATGCAGTGAATAAGATGGGGAACAAAATGCCGTGGATTGAACACCAATCTCTCACCTCTATACATTTGACGATCCTTTTCAGCAGGCCCAACTGGCAGTCTGTGGGTCTGACCTTTCTGTTGTTCACATCCAGCTCCCACACTCGCACTGTGCCACTGCAACACAAAGAAACAGAATAACAGAATAACCTTAAGCAATTTCCAATGTGCAAAATACAATAGCTAAAATAGCAGGTCTACAAGCTGAGCTTGTACATTTTATTTATTTTTAGGTACATTCTTACTCACTCTCCAGCAGTGACAAAGACGCTGTCGTTAGTGTTGGAGTACTTTGTGGTGAGGCAGTGACCGGCGACACGAGGCGAAGCGGGGCTCCCACAGATGGCCTCCTTGGTCTCCACGTTCCACACCGCGATGCTGAAAACATATTCAGCAATGATCAGCATGCATTATGGAAAACAGCAAAACTACTCCTATTCCTAATAGTTGTATTATCATTACTACTATTACTTCCACAGTATTAAAACAACCAGAAGACAGTGCCAGTGACTTTAGCATTTTGTTACATTTACTGAAATGCATTTCCACTAGAGGGCAGCATTCCATGTATTTTCAGGCACCCCAGCAAGTCCTACTGTCCAGGAATTTCAAGGAACCCCTATAACTCTGAGAGTGTAGTACGGATCCGTATGGTTCCATTTGTACACTCTCTGGGTTACAGACCGGTAAAGGGTACAATTGGAACCCCCTCAAGATACCCTGAAGGTCCCTGGTTGTCTGGATCCCACTTTGAGAACCATTGCAAATTCCTATGTTGATATTTAGTGAAGGAATTAAGGAAAGTATAATGATCAGTCATGTTTACCTGCCATCGTCCTGACCTCCAAGCGACACCAGGTACTTATCGCTGGGAGAGAAGGCCAGAGACTCCACCTTGGCTTTATGGAGCTGCATCCGGGCATGAAGTGCTCGCTTTGTGAAGTCCCAGATGATTATGTCCGCCTAGAATTCAAAATGTAATAATGAAAATAAATATAGCTACAAGCAGCTATAAGACGGGGTGAATATACATTGAGCTATATAAACATTGATGACTGATATTTATAATACATTTTAAATCACCCTAAATCAATTCTACCCAAGCCCTAGGTCAGCCCGAACCTGCTCATTTCTGTGTGGTTGACATGGCCAGGGGCGTAACTAGACATCAGAAGGCCCCGACACAGACTGGTCAGCGAGTGCCCCCGACAGAACGAATTGCGTGATGTATGGATAAAATGTGTATGAGTAATCTACAGAAATGTATTTTGCCAAAACCGGCCTCATGGTGGCGCTATAACAGGCCGTTGTGGAATATTTGGAGCAGAGGTTCGTTGTTGGCATCCAGGAAGTGTGTGTGCACAGTTTTGCATGGATCGGGCCAACGATTAACTGGTAATGGACAGACGTACACACACGCGGACACACACACGGACACACGGACAGACGGACGGAGTGCAAAACATACTCTCTCCCCATGCCTTCGGCCTGGTGGAAACAATAATAATTACAGTGAACCCCAGATTCGGCACAAACAAGGGACTAAATTATTCATCATTACACAATACTTTTATGAAACTGTACATTATTAGCAAATTCCCACAGCTCACTTCAAGTAAGGCGCTAACTGTTAAGTTGAAACTGTTCAAAACTTAAGATGGGGTATTTTCCTGTCCTGCCCTGGAAACCAAAATGAAAGATGTCAGCTACACTGACTAAAATTAGTCCATTTTAGGCCTCTCAAAATGCATGCGAGCTGTCCTTTCACATCCTGTTGATACCAACATTCAGCGTAAACAACCTTGGTGGTCTGTCAAAGCCACCTATACATCTGTGAGCTGCTATGTGGCTTTTCTTCCTTGTCAAGACATTGATATGGAAACAATACCACATATTGTACTGCAAGAAGACGAAAGAACACACAGTATTACATACAGGAGTAGGGTCAACTAAAATGTATATGCCTTTCCTGAAGAAAAAATAAATAAAGAAAAATAAAGAAATGATAAGGGCCCGAGCTTTGGACTAGTGTGAAGCACTATTGAAATCCAATGAATTATTATAAATATTATTTGTTTCACAAAAAAAACATTTTAACCCTAGAACACTAAACACGGGTGATTTTAACCCGGGCGATTATATTTTTGAATTTTTCTGATGTCTGAGGTGGGTGGGTCTTTCAGTACCTTCATGATTCTCAGTGACATCTTAGAGGTAGGTTTGTTTCCCTGCCCACACTATCACATTTCACCCGTGTTTAGTGATAGTGTACTTGTACTTGATAATGTACTTCTTTAATTTTGTTAATGTTTTTATTCACTGGACCAATCTCACATGTCACATGACTATGCACGTTCACCATGATAGTGTGCGTGCGGGCGTGTGGTGTGCGTGTGTGCGTGTGGTGTGCGTGCGTGCATGTGTGTGCGTGCGTGGTGTGGGTGTGTGACAGTATACAGTATGTACAGTAGGACTGCACAATATCCTAATATAAAAGCAGCAAGTCTCTGTGTGTACATGTATACGTACGTCTGTATAAGTAACTAAAGAACCGTTAACGTCTCTGTGTGTACATGTATACGTACGTCTATAATCCACATAACTAAAGAACCGTTCAAGTTCGAATTTGAACCGACTTCAAATTTGACACACGCGTTCCACACCACCACAGGGAGTGCAGTGCCCGGTGTCGAGTCTGTCGGATCGCTGGTTGTCCAGAACCAGCATAAAAGCCTCTGCCCGGGCTCTGGGCAGGACCCCTGCCCATGGGCTCTGGACATCTCCATTTATGGAGCTGGCCTGTTCTGACATCATAATTATGTTATGACATCTGCATATACTCCATAGTTGTCATGCCTGACAAATAACTCCATATATGGCCACGCCTCCAAATACCCATAGACATCAAATATAATTTTTAGCCCCTCCTATGTACAGCTTTTGTCCTCACACGTCTCAATATTTGCCATTGGCAATGGAAGGAGAAATTAGGTCAAACGTCTGCCAAATATGACGTAAATTTGTGGCAACACGAACATTAAATGCCATTGACAATGAAGGGATAATGTACGTCATATGTAGACGAGCAAATCGCCTAACCAATCACATAAATTCAGTTGTTCATGAGATTATGTATGATGATGTATAATGATAAGATAATGATCCAGTCTGGCAGTGTGCCGTGGGTTCGACTCCCGTTCCCGGTGGCCTTTGCTGCATGTCACCTCCCCATCTCTCTCCCCATTTCCTGTCAGCCTACTGTCTATCCCTCCATACAAATATAAAATAAAAAGCCGAAAAAGGAAAGAAAAAAAAGAGTCTCAAAGAATGTGTTGGTACCTCCACCATTGTGTGCCAAACAATTACAGTAACAGCACCAAAATGGTTTCCTGGAGCTGACCTGTGCTGACATTCCAAATGTTGATCTGACCTCATCAAACCCTCAAATGAACCAAGTTGGTACAACACATGGAACTCCATATGTGGAGCTGACTATCATCACCTGGATCTCCATATATGAAGATCACCACCCTGACCTCATCAAACTCTACATCTGACCTCACGGACACCAGATAAATAGTTTAGCTCCTGCTTCTTAACTGTGCCGTATGAAGAAGCCCTGTTGTTTCAGCGCGACCTCGCTCTTGAGGAGGTCACACAGAGAAATGCCAACCCGAAAACCTTCATTTGGCTAATTCCCCACCCCTGTGGAATTGCCCACACCTGCCAGTTGATTACTTACACGCTCCACCTAGCTTCCACAGTCACTTTGTACTAACTCAGTTACAGACAACCTTTGTTCATTGCAACATGCCGAAAGGTTCCCGAGCCTACCGCAAACCAATGCGTGGCACACAACAGCGTGCAGGAGCAGCTGAGATATACAAATTGCATAACTGGGTGGGCCATGCATTTCCAATTTGCATCATTAACGAGTAGGCCGGTGCCCAACAGGCACTGTTCTACTGTAACATTCCGGCAGTTTCTAAATACTGGGGACCCTTACTCAACGTTTCTAGCATAAAACGTTAGGGTACTCAAAATGCCCGTGTTCACATTGGGCTCTATGGGCTGGCAAGTAGACTACAACTCACAACCCTCCACTGACAAAACGGTCCCGGTGACACCGAACCGGGTCATAACCCGGGGCACCACTATAGGGGTTAATTCGGCCCTGATCCTCACGTACAAAACACAGATGAGACAACTGTTCTGCATTGGGTGGTTTCCATGTAAATCTCTGTAGAAGTTGTTGTATTAAATAGAAATTTCACGAAATACCTTTCGTTTATGGGTAGGTTTCCTTCAACACCTAGCTGCAGAACATTATTTGATGTGCTCCCATGAAGGACAGAAAATTCTAGAATTTTGCTGTCCTAGGCTCTAGGGGTGACGTAGGAAACCACGCCCATCGCGTATATATGCGGGCGTACATTTTCCACTTAGTAAACCTTGATCATCAGACTAAACCTTTCATTTGAGGCAGCTTTCCGTCAAAACACAATGACTGACAAATTGTTTGTTTTGCTTCTTCTTAGAACAGTGTGTAAGTATATCTTCTATTTTGCTCGATACTGTAAGACCCATTTTTAGATCAAAATATTAAACTTAACTGAACTGCATTTTATGTATTATTCAAAGGCTCATTATGTTTTTATATTTTAATTTCATTGATTTATTTTTTTACTTTATTTTTTGCATTTATTTTTAAACCGATAACTCTCTTTTTTCCCTCTATTTTGTATTTGCTGTGTCTCGGGACAACCATTGTTCTGCTACCTGATCTTCAGTCACGACACAGATTCCCCAGCAGATCTCTTTGAGAATTGTCAAAATCAATGAAACCATCACCTTACAATGCCCGGGAATTAATGGAGAAAGTTGTATTTACTGGTATAAGCAATGTCTGGGACAAATGCCCCAAGAAATGTCTGTTTCAATATATGCCAAAACAGCCTTTCGTGGACAGTTTGACAACGCACGCTTCATTGTGAACGACTTTAATGCTCAATACACTCTAACAATCAGAAATGTCAATAAAGATGATGAAGCAACATACTTCTGTGGAAAAGGAATCGGATCATGTGTTTCTATGGAATTTGACAACGGCACATATTTGGTTGTAAATGGTACAGTATCTCACCTTCATTCTCTATGGGCCTATCGGTCTTCTTCTTCTTCTACCACTTATCCGACTTAAAATGTACTGTTGACATAATGAACAATGATTACATACATAGGCCTATTGTGTCTTGTCAGTTAAAGTTATTGTAAGTTATTCTATTGCATTCACAGAGTCTCACCACGAGAGGTCGATCCACCAGACCTTGGTCCCACTCGGAGACAGGGTGACCCTCCAGTGCTGGGTTGTCTCTGGGAGTAGAGGAGATGATGCCCAGTGTACTGGAGGACACAATGTGTTCTGGTCCCGAAATGAGTCCCATGCTGGCACGGTTTCATCTCACTGGGACAGGAGTAGAGGATGTGAACCCAAGGCTGGTTCAGTTCCACAGAGATGTGTCTACAGTCTCTACAAGGACAGTGTCCTCTCCTCTGATGCTGGGATGTACTACTGTGCTGTGGCTGCATGTGGAGAGATACTCTTTGGCAAAGGAGTTAAGCTGGAAATAAGTAGGATATGCATTTGTTTTCAGGCTAAAGGCTATTAAACTAAACTATAACTAAAATGAAGGAAAAAAAATACAAATTCTAATATTCAAATTTTATGTCTCTACCTGATCTTTTTTATATAAAAGCAAAAGGCACATCTATAAATAAACAATATCAAAGTGCAACAAAAGGAGAAACATGTATTCAGCTGAAGGGAATTAAAAAACATGATACAAACACTGACATTACGGTATAGGTTCTGCATTTAAATAATTCACCATATGAAGAGATTTAAATTTGTAGTTCCAGGCTTGAAAGTTAAACACAATTTTAAAAGACAGTAATTTAATTAATATTCTATTGTTAATTTGTTTCATAAGAGAATCTATTATGATATGGTATTATACATATTCATGTTATGTAGTTGTTGTGTAAAGATATATATTTAATCGTTAACAGTTTTGATAGATTGTTTTCTCTCTGATTCCAGGTCCGAAGTTGGATCCTCATGTCATTGTCCTGGTGTTACTACTGGCATGCTCTGTGATCGCGATTGTTGTTCTTATTGTTGTTCTTATTTACACCAGAACTCAAAAAAAAAATTGTGAACATTGCCACGGTAAAATAGATTCCTTTCATTCCTATTATTCATTATAATCCATTATGTATCTACGTGTATATATATTGCTTATTTTTTTAAGTCACAATGGGTAATCTCCAACACATTATTCCTAAAGTACATTTCATGATATTAACCAAAAGTAAGTCGCAACAGACTTTTGGGTCCCAACTTCAGAAACACTGAATTAAAAAGGTTTCTGCTTTTTTCTTACTTGTAGGAACACTGAACCCTTTGTCTCATCTTGGTCATGACCAGACAGCTGTCCATCAGTCATGTGAACAGGTAGGCCTAATACTGTTTGGCGTGTGTGTGTGTGTGTGTGTGTGTGTGTACACACACACACACACACACACACACACACACACACACACGAAGTCTAGCTCGTCAGTCAGTGTGCTTCAGTAACTCTGGTACGACCCCTGAATGCTGTCCTTAAAAAACACTGAACCAATAACTGTTCAGAGGACATTGTTCCTGGCTAGATTCCCCATGCTGACAGTTAGGATGGAGATGACAAATTGTGTGCGTGTGCAAATGTATTTCCTCCTCTACATTTGTCAGACCACAGATCCAGACTCCACCTATCAGAATCTCCAACCAGCCACTATGGATGACGTCATGACCCAAACATCTAGAGTACAGCCTCATAAGTATGACCTCATGATCACCATTGTATTGATTGTTGTGTTGGTTAAATTATGCCTCTCTTTCTGCACCTACTGTCCTACTGCTTGTGCTCTCATCTACTTCTAGGAAGAGATGGCAGCTTGGAGGTGCACACACCACAGGTCCAGACTCCACCTATCAGAGTCTACAAATAGCCACTATGGGTCAGGATACATATGATGTCCTGGCACAATCTGCAGTACAACCTCATACGTATGAACTCATAATTACCTCTTCATTGATTGGTTCTATTTGGCTCCTATACTGTTACTCACTACATGCTCTCGTCTCCTTTCAGGAAGAGACAGCAGCGTGGAGGCCATTAGTGGGAGGAGCTTCACCTGGTTGGCTACTCTGGAGAGACTAATTAGTCTGTTTCTGTCTCTGCCCCCAGGTGTTCTCCTGGCTTTGTTTGATTTACCCTTAACCCTGCAAGACCCGGATATATTTCTAGTTGCAAAAAAGAGATTTCAACCTTACTACTACTTTGTACTCCTAGTACTTTGCAGAGGAAAATATGTTTAAACATTTTGCACATTTGGGGGATATCTTTCACAATAATAATGTACATGTTCTAGATATTCTAATGATCACAAAAAATGTATATTACAGGCTTTTGTCAGGGTTAAACCTTAAAGGTTAAAAATTGTCCAGAGATTTTGAAGATGTGTGAATTTCTGCCTCTGTGGGGGTCTATTTATATGCAAATATCATGACCAATGGCATTGTAAGACTAAACAATGAACATCAATGATGTTTAGGTGAAAAAATAACTGGTCTTTATTTTCCATTCACATGCACTCCCTGGATACTAGGTTTCAGGGTAGTCTTTATTGTACAGGCAGGTACAAAGGCAGTAGCCTGGCTAATAAGCCAGACTCAAATCACACTGTCGTGTGGTATTTGCTTAGAGTAGGCCTATACTATCATTTTTGTTGCCAATGGCTGATTCGGTCTGGCTTATTAGCCAGGCTACAAAGGCAGGTATTTTGTACAGGCAGGAAGCCTACGTAAGAGATATATTTTCCTTCCGTTCAGATGTTGTAGCTACATTGGTGACCTCGGTACCCTGCAGGCTTTTATTTTTGTTTCGGCTCAAAGCTACTATACCCTTATCACTGATTTATGTTGTTTTTGTTAAATTTTCTTTTTCATTTACTTTATAAATAGTTTGATTCAATAAACCGTTTTAACTGACAACCTGTTTATTGTCTGAAGTTCATCACAGTTTGTTTGGTTGGCCTGGCACGCACGCACACACACACAGGCCGGGGGCACACCTTAGCACACACACACACACACACCAGCAAACCACACGACACAGGGGAAGCTGAGATAAAAGGTGTGAATTTACGGGGGTGATTTTCTCAGATTCTTTCTCAAGCACTGGCTTTGTTAGCAGTGAGAGGCAGAGTAGAGAAGTAGTTTTCATTTATTTTATTTTATTTCATTGTGCATAGTAGTAGTAGCTAATGAAAAATGCACTATAAATATCCATGAAATAGCCTACTTTAAACTGAGTGTAGCAAAAATAGTAGTTACACTTTGTATATATTTTTATTCTCTTGTTAGTGATGTAGGTACTGTAGATAGGTATACACAATACTTTTATAAAATTATTAGCAAATTCCCACAGCTCACTTCAAGTAAGGCGCCAACTGTTAAGTTGAAACTGTTCAAAATGTAATATGGGGTATTTTCCTGTCCTGCCCTGGAAACCAAAATGAAAGATGTCAGCTACACTGACTAAAATTAGTCCATTTTAGGCCTCTCAAAATGCATGCGAGCTGTCCTTTCACATCCTGTTGATACCAACATTCAGCGTAAACAACCTTGGTGGTCTGTCAAAGCCACCTATACATCTGTGAGCTGCTATGTGGCTTTTCTTCCTTGTCAAGACATTGATATGGAAACAATACCACATATTGTACTGCAAGAAGACGAAAGAACACACAGTATTACATACAGGAGTAGGGTCAACTAAAATGTATATGCCTTTCCTGAAGAAAAAAGAAATAAAGAAAAATAAAGAAATGATAAGGGCCCGAGCTTTGGACTAGTGTGAAGCACTATTGAAATCCAATGAATTATTATAAATATTATTTGTTTCACAAAAAAAACATTTTAACCCTAGAACACTAAACACGGGTGATTTTAACCCGGGCGATTATATTTTTGAATTTTTCTGATGTCTGAGGTGGGTGGGTCTTTCAGTACCTTCATGATTCTCAGTGACATCTTAGAGGTAGGTTTGTTTCCCTGCCCACACTATCACATTTCACCCGTGTTTAGTGATAGTGTACTTGTACTTGATAATGTACTTCTTTAATTTTGTTAATGTTTTTATTCACTGGACCAATCTCACATGTCACATGACTATGCACGTTCACCATGATAGTGTGCGTGCGTGCGTGTGGTGTGCGTGCGTGTGGTGTGCGTGCGTGCATGTGTGTGCGTGCGTGCGTGGTGTGGGTGTGTGACAGTATACAGTATGTACAGTAGGACTGCACAATATCCTAATATAAAAGCAGCAAGTCTCTGTGTGTACATGTATACGTACGTCTGTATAAGTAACTAAAGAACCGTTAACGTCTCTGTGTGTACATGTATACGTACGTCTGTCGTCTGTATAACTAAAGAACCGTTAACGTCTCTGTGTGTACATGTATACGTACGTCTATAATCCACATAACTAAAGAACCGTTCAAGTTCGAATTTGAACCGACTTCAAATTTGACACACGCGTTCCACACCACCACAGGGAGTGCAGTGCCCGGTGTCGAGTCTGTCGGATCGCTGGTTGTCCAGAACCAGCATAAAAGCCTCTGCCCGGGCTCTGGGCAGGACCCCTGCCCATGGGCTCTGGACATCTCCATTTATGGAGCTGGCCTGTTCTGACATCATAATTATGTTATGACATCTGCATATACTCCATAGTTGTCATGCCTGACAAATAACTCCATATATGGCCACGCCTCCAAATACCCATAGACATCAAATATAATTTTTAGCCCCTCCTATGTACAGCTTTTGTCCTCACACGTCTCAATATTTGCCATTGGCAATGGAAGGAGAAATTAGGTCAAACGTCTGCCAAATATGACGTAAATTTGTGGCAACACGAACATTAAATGCCATTGACAATGAAGGGATAATGTACGTCATATGTAGACGAGCAAATCGCCTAACCAATCACATAAATTCAGTTGTTCATGAGATTATGTATGATGATGTATAATGATAAGATAATGATCCAGTCTGGCAGTGTGCCGTGGGTTCGACTCCCGTTCCCGGTGGCCTTTGCTGCATGTCACCTCCCCATCTCTCTCCCCATTTCCTGTCAGCCTACTGTCTATCCCTCCATACAAATATAAAATAAAAAGCCGAAAAAGGAAAGAAAAAAAAGAGTCTCAAAGAATGTGTTGGTACCTCCACCATTGTGTGCCAAACAATTACAGTAACAGCACCAAAATGGTTTCCTGGAGCTGACCTGTGCTGACATTCCAAATGTTGATCTGACCTCATCAAACCCTCAAATGAACCAAGTTGGTACAACACATGGAACTCCATATGTGGAGCTGACTATCATCACCTGGATCTCCATATATGAAGATCAGCACCCTGACCTCATCAAACTCTACATCTGACCTCACGGACACCAGATAAATAGTTTAGCTCCTGCTTCTTAACTGTGCCGTATGAAGAAGCCCTGTTGTTTCAGCGCGACCTCGCTCTTGAGGAGGTCACACAGAGAAATGCCAACCCGAAAACCTTCATTTGGCTAATTCCCCACCCCTGTGGAATTGCCCACACCTGCCAGTTGATTACTTACACGCTCCACCTAGCTTCCACAGTCACTTTGTACTAACTCAGTTACAGACAACCTTTGTTCATTGCAACATGCCGAAAGGTTCCCGAGCCTACCGCAAACCAATGCGTGGCACACAACAGCGTGCAGGAGCAGCTGAGTTATACAAATTGCATAACTGGGTGGGCCATGCATTTCCAATTTGCATCATTAACGAGTAGGCCGGTGACCAACAGGCACTGTTCTACTGTAACATTCCGGCAGTTTCTAAATACTGGGAACCCTTACTCAACGTTTCTAGCATAAAACGTTAGGGTACTCAAAATGCCCGTGTTCACATTGGGCTCTATGGGCTGGCAAGTAGACTACAACTCACAACCCTCCACTGACAAAACGGTCCCGGTGACACCGAACCGGGTCATAACCCGGGGCACCACTATAGGGGTTAATTCGGCCCTGATCCTCACATACAAAACACAGATGAGACAACTGTTCTGCATTGGGTGGTTTCCATGTAAATCTCTGTAGAAGTTGTTGTATTAAATAGAAATTTCACGAAATACCTTTCGTTTATGGGTAGGTTTCCTTCAACACCTAGCTGCAGAACATTATTTGATGTGCTCCCATGAAGGACAGAAAATTCTAGAATTTTGCTGTCCTAGGCTCTAGGGGTGACGTAGGAAACCACGCCCATCGCGTATATATGCGGGCGTACATTTTCCACTTAGTAAACCTTGATCATCAGACTAAACCTTTCATTTGAGGCAGCTTTCCGTCAAAACACAATGACTGACAAATTGTTTGTTCTGCTTCTTCTTAGAACAGTGTGTAAGTATATCTTCTATTTTGCTCGATACTGTAAGACCCATTTTTAGATCAAAATATTAAACTTAACTGAACTGCATTTTATGTATTATTCAAAGGCTCATTATGTTTTTATATTTTAATTTCATTGATTTATTTTTTTACTTTATTTTTGCATTTATTTTTAAACCGATAATTCTCTTTTTTCCCTCTATTTTGTATTTGCTGTGTCTCGGGACAACCATTGTTCTGCTACCTGATCTTCAGTCACGACACAGATTCCCCAGCAGATCTCTTTAAGAATTGTCAAAATCAGTGAAACCATCACCTTACAATGCCCGGGAATGAATGTAGAAACTAATTTTATTTACTGGTATAAGCAATGTCTGGGACAAATGCCCCAAGAAATGTCTGGTACATCAACATTTGGCAGAACAGTCTTTCGTGGACAGTTTGACAACGCACGCTTCATTGTGAACGAAAGCAATACTCAAAACACTCTAACAATCAGAAATGTCAATAAAGATGATGAAGCAACATACTTCTGTGGAAAAGGATCATCATTTTCTATGGAATTTGACAACGGCACATATTTGGTTGTAAATGGTACAGTATCTCACCTTCATTCTCTATGGGCCTATCGGTCTTCTTCTTCTTCTACCACTTATCCGACTTAAAATGTACTGTTGACATAATGAACAATGATTACATACATAGGCCTATTGTGTCTTGTCAGTCAAAGTTATTGTAAGTTATTCTATTGCATTCACAGAGTCTCACCACGAGAGGTCGATCCACCAGACCTTGGTCCCACTCGGAGACAGGGTGACCCTCCAGTGCTGGGTTGTCTCTGGGAGTAGAGGAGATGATGCCCAGTGTACTGGAGGACACAATGTGTTCTGGTCCCGAAATGAGTCCCATGCTGGCACGGTTTCATCTCACTGGGACATGAGTAGAGGATGTGAACCCAAGGCTGGTTCAGTTCCACAGAGATGTGTCTACAGCCTCTCCACAGACAGTGTCCTGTCCTCTGATGCTGGGATGTACTACTGTGCTGTGGCTGCATGTGGAGAGATACTCTTTGGCAAAGGAGTTAAGCTGGAAATAAGTAGGATATGCATTTGTTTTCAGGCTAAAGGCTATTAAACTAAACTATAACTAAAATGAAGAAAAAAAAATACAAATTCTAATATTCAAATTTTATGTCTCTACCTGATCTTTTTTATATAAAAGCAAAAGGCACATCTATAAATAAACAATATCAAAGTGCAACAAAAGGAGAAACATGTATTCAGCTGAAGGGAATTAAAAAACATGATACAAACACTGACATTACGGTATAGGTTCTGCATTTAAATAATTCACCATATGAAGAGATTTAAATTTGTAGTTCCAGGCTTGAAAGTTAAACACAATTTTAAAAGACAGTAATTTAATTAATATTCTATTGTTAATTTGTTTCATAAGAGAATCTATTATGATATGGTATTATACATATTCATGTTATGTAGTTGTTGTGTAAAGATATATATTTAACCGTTAACAGTTTTGATAGATTGTTTTCTCTCTGATTCCAGGTCCGAAGTTGGATCCTCATGTCATTGTCCTGGTGTTACTACTGGCATGCTCTGTGATCGCGATTGTTGTTCTTATTGTTGTTCTTATTTACACCAGAACTCAAAAAAATGTTTGTGAACATTGCCACGGTAAAATAGATTCCTTTCATTCCTATTATTCATTATAATCCATTATGTATCTACGTGTATATATATTGCTTATTTTTTTAAGTCACAATGGGTAATCTCCAACACATTATTCCTAAAGTACATTTCATGATATTAACCAAAAGTAAGTCGCAACAGACTTTTGGGTCCCAACTTCAGAAACACTGAATTAAAAAGGTTTCTGCTTTTTTCTTACTTGTAGGAACACTGAACCCTTTGTCTCATCTTGGTCATGACCAGACAGCTGTCCATCAGTCATGTGAACAGGTAGGCCTAATACTGTTTGGCGTGTGTGTGTGTGTGTGTGTGTGTGTGTGTGTGTGTGTGTGTGTGTACACACACACACACACACACACACACACACACACACACACACACACGAAGTCTAGCTCGTCAGTCAGTGTGCTTCAGTAACTCTGGTACGACCCCTGAATGCTGTCCTTAAAAAACACTGAACCAATAACTGTTCAGAGGACATTGTTCCTGGCTAGCTTCCCCATGCTGACAGTTAGGATGGAGATGACAAATTGTGTGCGTGTGCAAATGTATTTCCTCCTCTACATTTGTCAGACCACAGATCCAGACTCCACCTATCAGAATCTCCAACCAGCCACTATGGATGACGTCATGACCCAAACATCTAGAGTACAGCCTCATAAGTATGACCTCATGATCACCATTGTATTGATTGTTGTGTTGGTTAAATTATGCCTCTCTTTCTGCACCTACTGTCCTACTGCTTGTGCTCTCATCTACTTCTAGGAAGAGATGGCAGCTTGGAGGTGCACACACCACAGGTCCAGACTCCACCTATCAGAGTCTACAAATAGCCACTATGGGTCAGGATACATATGATGTCCTGGCACAATCTGCAGTACAACCTCATACGTATGAACTCATAATTACCTCTTCATTGATTGGTTCTATTTGGCTCCTACTGTTACTCACTACATGCTCTCGTCTCCTTTCAGGAAGAGACAGCAGCGTGGAGGCCATTAGTGGGAGGAGCTTCACCTGGTTGGCTACTCTGGAGAGACTAATTAGTCTGTTTCTGTCTCTGCCCCCAGGTGTTCTCCTGGCTTTGTTTGATTTACCCTTAACCCTGCAAGACCCGGATATATTTCTAGTTGCAAAAAAGAGATTTCAACCTTACTACTACTTTGTACTCCTAGTACTTTGCAGAGGAAAATATGTTTAAACATTTTGCACATTTGGGGGATATCTTTCACAATAATAATGTACATGTTCTAGACATTCTAATGATCACAAAAAATATATATTACAGGCTTTTGTCAGGGTTAAACCTTAAAGGTTAAAAATTGTCCAGAGATTTTGAAGATGTGTGAATTTCTGCCTCTGTGGGGGTCTATTTATATGCAAATATCATGACCAATGGCATTGTAAGACTAAACAATGAACATCAATGATGTTTAGGTGAAAAAATAACTGGTCTTTATTTTCCATTCACATGCACTCCCTGGATACTAGGTTTCAGGGTAGTCTTTATTGTACAGGCAGGTACAAAGGCAGTAGCCTGGCTAATAAGCCAGACTCAAATCACACTGTCGTGTGGTATTTGCTTAGAGTAGGCCTATACTATCATTTTTGTTGCCAATGGCTGATTCGGTCTGGCTTATTAGCCAGGCTACAAAGGCAGGTATTTTGTACAGGCAGGAAGCCTACGTAAGAGATATATTTTCCTTCCGTTCAGATGTTGTAGCTACATTGGTGACCTCGGTACCCTGCAGGCTTTTATTTTTGTTTCGGCTCAAAGCTACTATACCCTTATCACTGATTTATGTTGTTTTTGTTAAATTTTCTTTTTCATTTACTTTATAAATAGTTTGATTCAATAAACCGTTTTAACTGACAACCTGTTTATTGTCTGAAGTTCATCACAGTTTGTTTGGTTGGCCTGGCACGCACGCACGCGCACACACGCACGCACACACACACAGGCCGGGGGCACACCTTAGCACACACACACACACACACATACACACCAGCAAACCACACTATACAGGGGAAGCTGAGATAAAAGGTGTGAATTTACGGGGGTGATTTTCTCAGATTCTTTCTCAAGCACTGGCTTTGTTAGCAGTGAGAGGCAGAGTAGAGAAGTAGTTTTCATTTATTTTATTTTATTTCATTGTGCATAGTAGTAGTAGCTAATGAAAAATGCACTATAAATATCCATGAAATAGCCTACTTTAAACTGAGTGAAGCAAAAATAGTAGTTACACTTTGTATATATTTGTATTCTCTTGTTAGTGATGTAGGTCTACTGTAGATAGGTATACACAATACTTTTATAAAATTATTAGCAAATTCCCACAGCTCACTTCAAGTAAGGCGCCAACTGTTAAGTTGAAACTGTTCAAAATGTAATATGGGGTATTTTCCTGTCCTGCCCTGGAAACCAAAATGAAAGATGTCAGCTACACTGACTAAAATTAGTCCATTTTAGGCCTCTCAAAATGCATGCGAGCTGTCCTTTCACATCCTGTTGATACCAACATTCAGCGTAAACAACCTTGGTGGTCTGTCAAAGCCACCTATACATCTGTGAGCTGCTATGTGGCTTTTCTTCCTTGTCAAGACATTGATATGGAAACAATACCACATATTGTACTGCAAGAAGACGAAAGAACACACAGTATTACATACAGGAGTAGGGTCAACTAAAATGTATATGCCTTTCCTGAAGAAAAAAGAAATAAAGAAAAATAAATAAATGATAAGGGCCCGAGCTTTGGACTAGTGTGAAGCACGATTGAAATCCAATTAATTATTATAAATATTATTTGTTTCACAAAAAAAACATTTTAACCCTAGAACACTAAACACGGGTGATTTTAACCCGGGCGATTATATTTTTGAAATGTTCTGATGTCTGAGGTGGGTGGGTCTTTCAGTACCTTCATGATTCTCAGTGACATCTTAGAGGTAGGTTTGTTTCCCTGCCCACACTATCACATTTCACCCGTGTTTAGTGATAGTGTACTTGTACTTGATAATGTACTTCTTTAATTTTGTTAATGTTTTTATTCACTGGACCAATCTCACATGTCACATGACTATGCACGTTCACCATGATAGTGTGCGTGCGTGTGTGTGGTGTGCGTGCGTGCATGTGTGTGCGTGCGTGGTGTGGGTGTGTGACAGTATACAGTATGTACAGTAGGACTGCACAATATCCTAATATAAAAGCAGCACGTCTCTGTGTGTACATGTATACGTACGTCTGTATAAGTAACTAAAGAACCGTTAACGTCTCTGTGTGTACATGTATACGTACGTCTATAATCCACATAACTAAAGAATCGTTAACGTCTCTGTGTGTACATGTATACGTACATCTGTAATCCACATGACTAAAGAACCGTTCAAGTTCGAATTTGAACCGACTTCAAATTTGACACACGGGTTCCACACCACCACAGGGAGTGCAGTGCCCGGTGTCGAGTCTGTCGGATCGCTGGTTGTCCAGAACCAGCATAAAAGCCTCTGCCCGGGCTCTGGGCAGGACCCCTGCCCATGGGCTCTGGACATCTCCATTTATGGAGCTGGCCTGTTCTGACATCATAATTATGTTAGGACATCTGCATATACTCCATAGTTGTCATGCCTGACAAATAACTCCATATATGATAGAATAGAATTTTTAGCCCCTCCTATGTACAGCTTTTGTCCTCACATGTCTCACTATTTGCCATTGACAATGGAAGGAGAAATTAGGCCAAACGTCTGCAAAATATGACGTAAATTTGTGGCAACACGAACATTAAATGCCATTGACAATGAAGGGATAATGTACGTCATATGTAGACGAGCAAATCGCCTAACCAATCACATAAATTCAGTTGGTCATGAGATTATGTATGATGATGTATAATGATAAGATAATGATCCAGTCTGGCAGTGTGCCGTGGGTTCGACTTCCGTTCCCGGTGGCCTTTGCTGCATGTCACCTCCCCATCTCTCTCCCCATTTCCTGTCAGCCTACTGTCTATCCCTCCATACAAATATAAAATAAAAAGCCGAAAAAGGAAAGAAAAAAAAGAGTCTCAAAGAATGTGTTGGTACCTCCACCATTGTGTGCCAAACAATTACAGTAACAGCACCAAAATGGTTTCCTGGAGCTGACCTGTGCCGACATTCCAAATGTTGATCTGACCTCATCAAACCCTCAAATGAACCAAGTTGGTACAACACATGGAAGTCCATATGTGGAGCTGACTATCATCACCTGGATCTCCATATATGAAGATCACGACCCTGACTTCATCAAACTCTACATCTGACCTCACGGACACCAGATATAGTTTAGCTCCTGCTTCTTAACTGTGCCGTATTAAGAAGCTCTGTTGTTTCAGCGCGACCTCGCTCTTCATTTGGCTAATTCCCCACCCCTGTGGAATTGCCCACACCTGCCAGTTGATTACTTACACGCTCCACCTACAGCTTTCACAGTCACTTTGTTACAGACAACCTTTGTTCATTGCAACATGCCGAAAGGTTCCCGAGCCTACCGCAAACCAATGCGTGGCACACAACAGCGTGCAGGAGCAGCTGAGTTATACAAATTGCATAACTGGGTGGGCCATGCATTTCCAATTTGCATCATTAACGAGTAGGCCGGTGCCCAACAGGCACTGTTCTACTGTAACATTCCGGCAGTTTCTAAATACTGGGGACCCTTACTCAACGTTTCTAGCATAAAACGTTAGGGTACTCAAAATGCCCGTGTTCACATTGGGCTCTATGGGCTGGCAAGTAGACTACAACTCACAACCCTCCACTGACAAAACGGTCCCGGTGACACCGAACCGGGTCATAACCCGGGGCACCACTATAGGGGTTAATTCGGCCCTGATCCTCACATACAAAACACAGATGAGACAACTGTTCTGCATTGGGTGGTTTCCATGTAAATCTCTGTAGAAGTTGTTGTATTAAATAGAAATTTCACGAAATACCTTTCGTTTATGGGTAGGTTTCCTTCAACACCTAGCTGCAGAACATTATTTGATGTGCTCCCATGAAGGACAGAAAATTCTAGAATTTTGCTGTCCTAGGCTCTAGGGGTGACGTAGGAAACCACGCCCATCGCGTATATATACGGGCGTACATTTTCCACTTAGTAAACCTTGATCATCAGACTAAACCTTTCATTTGAGGCAGCTTTCCGTCAAAACACAATGACTGACAAATTGTTTGTTCTGCTTCTTCTTAGAACAGTGTGTAAGTATATCTTCTATTTTGCTCGATACTGTAAGACCCATTTTTAGATCAAAATATTAAACTTAACTGAACTGCATTTTATGTATTATTCAAAGGCTCATTATGTTTTTATATTTTAATTTCATTGATTTATTTTCCAACTTTATCTTTTGCATTTATTTTTAAACCGATAATTCTCTTTTTTCCCTATATTTTGTATTTGCTGTGTCTCGGGACAACCATTGTTCTGCTACCTGATCTTCAGTCACGACACAGATTCCCCAGCAGATCTCTTTAAGAATTGTCAAAATCAGTGAAACCATCACCTTACAATGCCCGGGAATGAATGTAGAAACTAATTTTATTTACTGGTATAAGCAATGTCTGGGACAAATGCCCCAAGAAATGTCTGGTACATCAACATTTGGCAAAACAGTCTTTCGTGGACAGTTTGACAACGCACGCTTCATTGTGAAGGAAATAAATGCTCAAAACACTCTAACAATCAGAAATGTCAATAAAGATGATGAAGCAACATACTTCTGTGGAAAAGGATCATCATTTTCTATGGAATTTGACAACGGCACATATTTGGTTGTAAATGGTACAGTATCTCACCTTCATTCTCTATGGGCCTATCGGTCTTCTTCTTCTTCTACCACTTATCCGACTTAAAATGTACTGTTGACATAATGAACAATGATTACATACATAGGCCTATTGTGTCTTGTCAGTCAAAGTTATTGTAAGTTATTCTATTGCATTCACAGAGTCTCACCACGAGAGGTCGATCCACCAGACCTTGGTCCCACTCGGAGACAGGGTGACCCTCCAGTGCTGGGTTGTCTCTGGGAGTAGAGGAGATGATGCCCAGTGTACTGGAGGACACAATGTGTTCTGGTCCCGAAATGAGTCCCATGCTGGCACGGTTTCATCTCACTGGGACAGGAGTAGAGGATGTGAACCCAAGGCTGGTTCAGTTCCACAGAGATGTGTCTACAGCCTCTCCACAGACAGTGTCCTGTCCTCTGATGCTGGGATGTACTACTGTGCTGTGGCTGCATGTGGAGAGATACTCTTTGGCAAAGGAGTTAAGCTGGAAATAAGTAGGATATGCATTTGTTTTCAGGCTAAAGGCTATTAAACTAAACTATAACTAAAATGAAGAAAAAAATATATATAAAAAAATATTCAAATTTTATGTCTCTACCTGATCTTTTTTTTAATATTAAAGCAAAAGGCACATCTATAAATAAACAATATCAAAGTGCAACAAAAGGAGAAACATGTATTCAGCTAAAGGGACTTAAAAAACATGATACAAACACTGACATTACAGTATAGGTTCTGCATTTAAATAATTCACCATATGAAGAGATTTAAATTTGTAGTTCCAGGCTTGAAAGTTAAACGTACTGAAAGTTGAAAGTATTGTTAATTTGTTTCATAAGAGAATCTATTATGATAAGGTATTATACATATTCATGTTATGTAGTTGTTGTGTAAAGATATATATTTAACCGTTAACAGTTTTGATATATTGTTTTCTCTCTGATTCCAGGTCAGAAGTTAGATCCTCATGTCATTGTCCTGGTCGTACTGGTGTTACTACTGGCATGCTCTGTGATCACGATTGTTGTTCTTATTTACACCAGAACTCAAAAAAATGTTTGTGAACATTGCCACGGTAAAATAGATTCCTTTCATTCCTATTATTCATTATAATCCATTATGTACAGTATATATATATATATATATTGCTTCTTCTTTTTATTCCATTATTTGTAAAGTCACAATGGGTAATCTCCAACACATTATTCCTAAAGTATATTTCACCAAATATATATAGATATTAACCAAAAGTAAGTCGCAACAGACTTTTGGGTCCCAACTTCAGAGACATTGAATTATAAAGGTTTCTGCTTTTTTCTTACTTGTAGGAACACTGAACCCTTTGTCTCATCTTGGTCATGACCAGACAGCTGTCCATCAGTCAAGTGAACAGGTACAGTAGGCCTAATGATTTTTCAAGCAACCAAATCCAGTATAGGAGTAAATACTGTTTGGCAATAGTCAGGCAGGAAATTGACATGATAGTTCAGTTGGTGATCCAAGCATGAAATTTGGCACAGATGACCTTCATAACACCCTACTGTTATTGATAATCAACCTGGGGCCACGCAGAATTCCAACATTTTCAAGATTGCCGCCAGATTAAAAAATAGCTCCACCTCGTTCCCCTTTCCCATATGTGTGTGTGTGTGTGTGTGTGTGTGTGTGTGTGTGTATATATATATATATATATATATATATATATATATATATATATATAATTTGTGTGCAAAATGGAATGAGGCGTGATCGGGGCTGGGGTAAAATACGACTATTCTGTCTTCCCACCCGGTCTCGTCTCTTGCCGTTCGGCACGGTAACCCCAGCTGGGGGTTATATGTTCTTCTCCCTGACTGCTAGTACTAACTACTCAGGCATCGTGTAGGCCAGGGTTATGGTCAGTCAAGAATCAATACCGTTATCTGTCTTTATTAATTCAAATGGAATGATTTAATCACGACTCTGACACGACTAAAGTGATTTTGTTCTCTGGTATACATTTCTTATTCCCCCAGGATGGTGATGATGCTGTTAAAGAAGTGCACTATGCAGCATTGGACTTCCCTGCAAGGAAAGCTAAAGGAAAGAAAAAAATTAAGAAGCGAGAATTGAACTCTGAGTGTATATACTCTGGTGTGAGATTAGACTGGCAGTGAAGCACTTCAAAATGGTCAGCTATCACACCTAACATTACCAGTAGTCTAGATTAGATTTAATGACTTTACAACAACAACAACAACACCTCTGTGTGTATTTTTATGCTCATGTCCTGGTTTCTCCTCCCTATTGGCCCGACGCCTTATTCAGTTCAATTGGAAATCAGCTATTCCCCCATCACATCGACGCTGTGATGGCACACCTAAAACGTGAGAAGCTCAAATATTCCACCAGGGGCTCCGCCCAGAAATTCTATAAGGTTTAGCAGCCATTTTTTGACTATTTTAAACAAAAAATCCCGGCTGAGGATGTTCAGGTGTAGGACAGCTGTCTAATAGTATATTTATTCTTGTATAGCAAGTGACGATCTGTTTGAGAACATTGTAATGTGATGCAATATGATTATTATTACCTTAATACTTTTATTTTACTTTATTTTATTGTGTCTGTTTTGGTCCTGTATTTCAGTCTTTTTTTATTTACTTATTTTTCTCAAGGCGTTCTTAATGTATTGTATGCTTATGTGTAGTCTAGTGGTGTATATATGTTGGTATGTCTTGTTGTGTGTAGAAAAACCAATAAAAACAATTTAATAATAATAATGTCCTGGTGTCATTATTAAATAGCCAAATTCAAGCTCCAGGCAACGCTTGGATTGAAACAAAGATATTTATTGAGTATAAAAATCTATGTATATTGTTTATATAATGTATATTTTGGCATCAAGGTGCTGTCTCAATTCATTCATTGCCTGTATGCATGAAAATATGTATAATAAATAATATGCCAAATAGATATTACAGGGAATTAAATAGCAAGAACTATTATATCTATCTTAAAAACTGTTTTAATTGCATTTAATTGTTCCTTTTGCACTTTGTCTTACACTTTATGTAAAGCACTTTGAATTGCCTTGTTGAAATGTGCTGTACAAACAACAATTGCCTAAAAAGAGCCATATTTTTCAAAACAAAAGTTTCCGACAGTGTGTGCATGGGTCCTTTTCTTTGTTTTTCAAAGATACACATTTATTATACACTTTTGTCCTACGCACCTGTCACCAACCTTTTGAGGTGTGCATCGAAAAACAAATGCAAAACAAGACATTGCACTACAGGATATAATTTGCTAAACATGTTACTTCCCTATGTTAGTTGGCCTGCGGGTTATTGCGTCTTCTTGTGTGAGAGCTACAATATGTGGTATAGTTTCCATGTCAATGCTTTGCAGGAAACAAGAAAGCCACATAGCAGCAGCTCTCAGAATTACGTAGTTTGTGGTTGGCCATACCACTGCCTTTGACTGTTTGACAGACCACCAAGACTACTAATGCTGGTGTGAACAGGATACTGTATGTAGCTCGGCTAAAAAAGTGTGGTTAGTGCCTTACTTGAAGCTGGCTGTGAGATTTTGCAAGTAGCCTACAATACAATATTCATAAAAGGATTGTAGATCTCTCACAAGATGGTAACAATAAGTATTGCTACCATCTTGTGAGTTATGTACAATACAGAATATTTTTTGCGAGTACATTGTTACACTGTTTAAAGTATTTTATGGATATTTATATTTAGTATAGTTTTTTCATGGACTACGCATGATGAAATGAATTAATTCAAACTGACAGAGTTTGAGGAAGAGGCAGAGATAAATGGCCCTGTGTGTGTGTGTGTGTGTGTGTGTGTGTGTGTGTGTGTGTGTGTGTGTGTGTGTGTGTGTGTGTGAGAACCTATCCTTTCTTACATGTGCATGGTTGTGTGCATAACTGTCTCCTCCTTTCACCTTAGGTAAGAAGTTTGATATGAGGCCCCAAGGTCCTATACAGGTCTTCTACAGAGGCCCCATAACTGTACTGCCCTCAACCGCAAAACAAAGCAGAGGGTCATGCAGACAGCATGTGTGAGCTTAAACACCGTCCAGGAATTAGCCTTCTACAGCCAGTGATTCTCAAACATTTTCATGTCAAGGACCCCCACAATTATATGTATTTGGTTGCAGACCCCCATCTCAAAAATATTGTGTTGCGGGGACCTCTAGAAGATAATGTTCACGATTTATTAAAATGAGTTCATAGCCAAAGTATAAAATATGTGCAACGCTATATAATGTTTTACAGTACAAGTCACACATAGCCAGCATTGTTCATACAGTAGGTCACATTCTATTCAACTGTTATAACAGCTCAAGGCGGTACATTTCAAAATGTTAGCCTTTCTTTCATTGTCAATATCAAACGATGTATAGCATTACTGCAATTGTTAACATTTCAGTTTTGTGCGCATGAACAACCGTTCTCTGTGATGGTGTCAATTTGAGCTGCTGTTTTGACAGTTGTGTGTACGGAATTTAATACAGTATATAAATGTTTTAATACATTCGAAAGTCCAAAGTTGCACCTTGCTTATAAAATGGTCTAACCTCCAAATCTCTTATTAGGCCGACTTTGACTAATGTTGTAATGTTGACTGCTACTTAACAGTCCTGACAGAATCATCAAGTCACAGTATTTTTGGTGTATCATACTGCCTCCATGTGGACAGAATAGGGCATTACATCATCAAAATAAGACATGTAGGCCTTTGCCGTGTCTTCCCCCGATCTCTCTCCCCATTTCCTGTCAGACTACTTTCATCCTATCAATAAAGGCAGAAAAAGCCAAAACAAGAACATTTTTAATAAAAGGACATGTATGCAGGTGGAGTGCTGTCTCTGGCACAGTTTTTCCTTTCTATCGTTAGAAAGTAGTTTCACTCTTTCACTCTACAAACGGTGGGTGTTGTTAAACAATGGAGAAAAAAACCAACCTCTGGTCAGAATGGGACAGATTTATTTTGGGGAGGTTAGGCCGAGGGTTTGAGTACCGTATGAAGATTGTAGTGTAGGTCCTCCTGAGCTTGGACGGTGTTTCTAGGGAGAGACTGGGCGGGGGAACCTCCACCTGAGAATGGCCCCGTCAGCACTGGTGGTGACCAGCGTGCGGTTGTTGGTGCAGATCTTGACACTGGTGATGCTGCCGCTGTGGCCGACGCCCACATGGGTCACCTCGCCATCCATGTAGTTCCACACCTTCACCAGCTGGTCGTCTCCACCTGGACGTGACGGACGTAGAGGAGACAAGAACCATTACAAAGGGTGCAGCAGTTACTCAAACATCACTGATCTAGAATCTGAACCGTGTGCTGCTTATTTTTAGTTGTCTCTGATCTAGGATCATGCTCCTTACTATTGGTTGATAGTAATTAATTGGCTATGATTGACTTAGACAATTTTTGGCCCTGGGTAGCCACGGCCAACAGTGGTGTAGATCTGTGCTCCAAGGAGCATACTTTTGTAGTTTCATATGTTTTTAATGCAATCACGTTTGGGGGGGGGTGAGTGAGAATGTTAATTATTAGTATTGTGTAACATCAACAAGAACAATTGACAATGTTATTATTTGCCATACCTGTGACAAAATGCTGCCCATCTTGTGAGATGTGCATTCCATTGATGGCTCCAGACTGGGAGCCCTCGAGCTCTCTGATGGCCGAGCCATCATACACCTCCCAGTAACCAATCTGAGCAGAGACAAATGACAAACATACTACATTAAAACCACAAATCCTGTCAGTAAATTAAATTCAATGACTAGTGTTGTAGTATGGGCTCAGATCCATGCCAATATTATCTGTGTGTTCGTAAAAGAAAATGCGTAAAAAAACAACCCGTAAAAGAAAAATGCGTAAAAAAACAATCCGTAAAAGAAAAATGCGTAAAAAAACAATCTGTAAAAGAAAAATGCGTAAAAAAACAATCTGTAAAAGAAAAATGCGTAAAAGTTACAGATGCTTTTTTTGGTTCCCCAGTGATATCACTGCCAAAATTCACATGACGGCTGAGAGCCAATCACTTACGAACAGAAAAAAAGACAACCTAAATTACGAATGCTTTTTTTGGTTCCCCAGTGATATCACTGCCAAAAATCACATGACGGCTGAGAGCCAATCACGTGAGGCCTTTTCCTCTACCCAATCAAAAAGCTCCATAAGTCTGCCTGGCAACTGAGGTTGCCATGTTTGTCTGGGGCTACGTTATAAGTATAAGTATAAGTTTATGAGTTACAAGTTTAGCTATATTATATCCATATCTTGTCTTAAAACAACCACTCAATGGCATTATTGACTAATTCATTATTTTATAATGATATATATATGATATATATATATATATATATATATATATATATATATATATATATATATATATATATATATATGATATATGATAGCAGCCTCATCATACTATCATCATCATCACATCATCATATCATATCATATCATATCATATCATATCATATACTATATATATATATATATACTATAATTAGTGAATCACTGCCTGCACCAATCGCTCCCACTTTTCACACGGGGGGGCAATATCGCACAACGGGCAAGGGCTAGTATAAAATAGTAATACATAACTTAAAAATATATATTTAATCTGGGACTGGGCTTTCCTGTCTATAGGTTTAGCTATATATCCATAATATATTGAATTAAAACAACCAGTCAATTACACAAATTCGTTATTTTAGTAGCCTAAAATAAATTCAGCTATATATCCAATATCCATATGATATTAAAACAATCGGCAAATAGGCTATATCCTAATTTCTGCACACAGGCATCATTATTTTCGTTCTGACGATTAAGTAAGGCATTGTATAATTTCACCACAGGGAGACGCTGTACGTCTTGCTCACTGTCTCATGCACACACCACCCGCACCCCCCCCCCCTGCCTGAAACAGGATGTGACGTTTATGGGCGTTCCAATCTAGTATGATAAAAATCGCCAAAGAAGAAGAAGAAGTCTTCACCTATCTAGTCAGGAACCATGCTCGCTCGCGGCTAAAGGCCCCCCATAGAGTGGAAAGGCCTCCCATAGAGTGGCTTGGAACAAACAAATTAGGCTACACAAACCGACAGCAGCTGAGGGAGAACGTCACATCCTGTTTCAGGCAGGGGGGGGGGGGGTGCGGGTGGTGTGTGCCCGATATTGCCCCCCCGTGTGAAAAGTGGGAGGGATTGGTGCAGGCAGTGATTCACTAATTATAGTATATATATATATATATAGTATATGATATGATGATATGATATGATATGATATGATATGATATGATATGATATGATAGTATGATGAGGCTGCTATCATATATCATATATATATATATATATATATATCATATATATATCATTATAAAATAATGAATTAGTCAATAATGCCATTGAGTGGTTGTTTTAAGACAAGATATGGATATAATATAGCTAAACTTGTAACTCATAAACTTATACTTATACTTATAACGTAGCCCCAGACAAACATGGCAACCTCAGTTGCCAGGCAGACTTATGGAGCTTTTTGATTGGGTAGAGGAAAAGGCCTCACGTGATTGGCTCTCAGCCGTCATGTGATTTTTGGCAGTGATATCACTGGGGAACCAAAAAAAGCATTCGTAATTTAGGTTGTCTTTTTTTCTGTTCGTAAGTGATTGGCTCTCAGCCGTCATGTGAATTTTGGCAGTGATATCACTGGGGAACCAAAAAAAGCATCTGTAACTTTTACGCATTTTTCTTTTACAGATTGTTTTTTTACGCATTTTTCTTTTACAGATTGTTTTTTTACGCATTTTTCTTTTACGGATTGTTTTTTTACGCATTTTTCTTTTACGGATTGTTTTTTTACGCATTTTCTTTTACGAACACACAGATAATATTGGCATGGATCTGAGCCCATATTGTAACCACTGCTATATGTTATGTGTCTTAACCACAAGGCCATTGGCACACAATCTTAACCAACAGCGAATGAGTAATTGATCAAAGACGTATATAATTAAGAGTTACCCTCTCTCAGAATTAAGAGCACAATAATCACCAATACTTACCAAAGCTTTAAGCAATGATGCCTCCGTATTATTATGCTGTTGTTCTATTTTTTCCTAATTGGTTTCTATTCAGGTGAGTTTCTGTCATTCATCTGTATCCCTAAACTAAAACATTATTGCATTTAGTATGCTTATTATGCCTCTATATGCAAATGAGCAGTCTATGTTCAGAGACTCTGTCATCTTGACATGTACACAGTTTTCTGCTCTGAATGACAGTTATTGTCCCTGGAGGTTTTGCAGTTGACGATGCAACGGAGCCTCTCAAAATGAAATTATTGGTTGAAGTTAATTATTGCGCAGGTTCATTTTCACCTGTCTTTGTCCAGATCTCTGAGGACAATCAGTTCTTCTACTGCGGTAAGTTCATTTTCTTGTTATGTAAAAGACTAAACTAATTACAGCTACAACCCTGAAAAGAGTGGACAATAAGGATCATTGCTATTTTTGGGGGAGTAAACATTTATGGAATATTTTAGGAAAAATGTCACTTAGTGACATGCCCAATATAGGGTTAATGTGGAGACCTCTCACCGTCACAGCTTCTCGCCAGGGCTCAGTGTGATCAAGCAGTTTCAAAAGCCCTGACATCTCTCTAGAATAGGTTATATCTGGTTCTGAATCGTACCTTCCTGTCTGTGCCGCTGGTGACGATCTGGAATTCTTCTGGGTGGTAGCACACACATCTGAACAGCGTGTTGGCCAGCACCATCTGATTCCTCACAAACCGCCTGTGGTAGTAAGAGACACAGGGAACAGAGAAGCAGAGTAGACAACAAGAGTTATTATTATAGTAGGAAGAAGTTGTGCATGTGGGCAAAACGCAAGCCAAAAGACAGTATAAATCATAGAAAATCACATAAGACATTGACACATAAATGTGCACTGCTTAAAAAATAAAAATAAAATGCACTGCTTTTGGACATTCGGGCTACAAAAAATACATATTATTGGAAGTCCATGTTATTATATTTATGGTTGCATTTGCATTCAGAAAATGGTGCGTACACTTCCAAGTGCATACGTGCCGTGTGTGCATTTGGATACTCACACTAAGTCCCAAATGATGCAGGCGCCGTCAGAGCTGGCCGTGACGCACTCTGTGTCGTCGCTCTTGATCTTGATGGAGTTGACGGCAGCCTTGTGCTCCTTCATGGTCTCCTGCAGCCGATGGCGGCCCTGCAGGAGCTCCCACACGCGCACCTGCAGCATGAAGGAACTTTTTCATTTGCATGATAATAAATGTATGCCTATATTCCGCAATTTCTGCACTGATCAAATTCCAACATGGAATAAATGTTTATTCTACTTTTTATTCTACTCAAAGCATAGCATATGTGTGCATTAAATAGTCATATTAATTTAGAATATGTTTTATTTTCCCTTGATTATATTTTGTAATATATTGCTTTATGTGGAGAATTGCTACTCATAAGAGGAAGCTTTTTTGAAATATGTATTTTTGTTGTGGTTAAGTGGCTCAGTAGTTAAGTGGTTAATGATATGACTTTATCGTTATCACAGTCCATCATAGCAGTAAAATCTAGATGAAAACTTAGTAGTGATTCAGTTCAAACAGGTCTTATTCACATTTAGTCCCTCAACCGCACAAGTGGTCAGGAATAATTAGAACAGTTTATTACACCGTTTTGTTGAATACTCTAAGATTCTGATGGGCAACACTGGATGTCAATGGACAGGCAGCTTGGGCTGAAACAACCAAATATGGAGATGCCTGACTTCATAGACTTTGTGCCTATTTCAGATGCGCAATAACACGGGTAAAAACCCAAATGGGGACAATGGAGGAAGTGCAGTAACTTGAAGACATGAAGACGTTGTCACTGGAACACTGAGTCTAGTCCCATATCATGGCGAATAAAAACGAGGGATCTCGAGGTGGTGAACATTATGAAGCCATGACACCTGCTACTGACCTGTCCCTCTCCCCCACCGCTGATGATCCTCGTGCAGTCCCTGGTGGCTGCGATGGAAGTCACACCCATGCTGTGTGCGTTGTGGATGACTAGCATGACCCGGCCACTCTCCGGAGCAAACACCCTGATGTTGCCATCGTTCCACGCTAGGGGCGTACACAGAGACAGTCAGGTCCCTCGTTATGGATTGGAGATTTTGTGTTGCTTTGTCAACTATGCTTTTGTTCCTCAAGCACTCAGCACCATTACGATTTATGAAAAGGTATATTGGCATTATAGGGTTTTGTATCTCGGTCAATGGTTATTGACAAATACAAAAATACATGATCTAAACTATATGAATATATGAATGAGTTTGTTGTCCAGAACGACACCCAAGTATTTGTAGCTCTCTACGACTTCAATTTCTGTGCCCTTGATGAGTGTAGGAGCAGGACTGGGAGGAGTCTGTCTAAAGCTAATGATCATGTCTTTAGTTTTGGTCACATTTAGCTGTAAAAATGACTTGTCACACCAGGATATGAAGTCATTGAATATACCCAACAGGTGGATTTTTTGCAAAACAAAATGCCTCAAATCATCCAATTGCCATTCAAGGCATAAGAAGAAGAAATGTCACCTTTTCACATTGGCCTATTATAGCGCCACCAGGAGGCCACAACCTGACCTGCACTGCCCTGGTGGAGACCTGCATGTGCCCCGACTGGCACTTTTTCTCTAGTTAGCCTTGTGAGAGCTTGTGATGATCAACAATATCACACAGTAGCACCGTAGTCAAAACACAAGTGAAATGTCACTGTTTTATTTATAACTTTCAATCTTCACAAGCTAGACCTTACAGGCACACACTAAAAGGTTACATAAATCTCCCTCCCTCTGTCTTGTTTCCAGGTAACGGTGACTAATAAGTGAATATTCACAAATGGACTACAGGAGGCTGAGGAGAGAGCGAAGTTGTCTGAAATGATTAGCAACAGTAACACCTCCTGTTTGTGTGTACGTACGTGTGTGTGTGTGTGTGTGTGTGTGTGTGTGTGTGTGTGTGTGTGTGTGTGTGTGTGTGTGTGTGTGTGTGTGTGTGTGTGTGCGCGCGCGCATGTCTGTCTGTCTGTGTGCATGACTAATCTCAGAAACTGTTGGACCAAGCAGCACCAAACATTCTGTGCATGCAGCCAGTAGGCCAATGAAGTACTTCCAGTCTTCCACCCCAAATTATTCAATTAGGTGTCATGGTGGTGCTATACCAGCCCACGAACGGTTCTCGAGTTACATGGATTACAGATCTCAGGCTCCCAGCTGGCATCAATGAGGAAATAGAATAGATTTATCTGGCTATAGGATGTTCTGGTGCTTCTGGGGACAATAGAACATCTGAACACATTATTCTGCAAATGAGGTACCAACACTGGCAGTGGAGGTCGACATCAAAACAGTGTGACCAATACTTTAAAAAAGTATTGTGGTGTTATAATAATCTGTTCTGAAGTGATATGCATTTTTGTGACAGGTGACAGTCTGTCCAATTTTGGCCAATTGGCATGAAAGGTTAATACGTTCTTCTGTGGGCCAGAACAACCAAACTTTCTATCACGTTGTGTGCAAACCCGTTCATAATTGCTCAATTCTACAAACACACAGATAGACGGACCAACATACAAACAAAGTGACAGAAAAATGGACAGAGGAGATGAGTGACAGAGAATTTGGAAGGGGACTGTCTCACCACTGACTATGCTGGTTCCGTCCCTCATGATGTGCAGGGCATTACATGTCATGTTGGGCACAGTGATGCGTAGCAGCTCCTTGTAACTGCTTGTGTGCCACACCCGGATGTCTTCGTGGGAACAAGTGGCAAACATCTCTGAGGTTCCACTGGAAGACAAGCTCAATTTGAAACCTGGATTGACAAGAACATGAGTACACTGCCCCCTAGTGAAGAAAGTTGAATACTGGACTAATGTAGTTCTCGGACAGTTGTTCTCAACTGTCAGGTCATGTCCCCGCAACCTCCCACATGGTGGTCCCAGTTCTAATTTGATTATTTGTGTGCGTGTGTATGTGTGTGTTTGTTGGGGGGGGGGCGGGGTCCTGAAATGGTTGAGAAACACTGCTCTACGGTTCAGTCTGCCACTTACAAAAGTATGTCCACGTCCCTGACAGCACTTCGGTGGCTGGACAAGATGAGTTCAGCCTTGAAGTCATCGTATGTGACACGGTAGACCTGAGCAGACTCTGTCCCAATAAACAACTGCTGCCCCTCTCCTCTCACAGCGATGGAGGTCACTGCTCCCTCCAGCTGGACTTGTCTGCCACAGGGTGATGAGAAAAGGAAAGGTGGATTAGTAATGTATTGCAAACAGGGAAGGGAACTATTTTGATTCCACCTGCCTTAACGCACTTAGACCGGAAAATGGGAACCCCTTTGTGTGTTTAATTGTTATACCTTTCAATCTGAGAACCACTTTTTGTAACATTAGCTGTTGCTATATATATAGCAACATGAAAAACGTAATCATACTCTAAATGCATTAATATCTAGCTTACAAGTCAAAGTCAAACTCTAGCAGCAGTTGGCAGGTGGTTATATAATATACAGTACTGTACATAGTATTATATGAGGGGAAAGGTTGCAGGACTCACTTGAGTGTTTTGAAGTTAGCTCCAGAGCAGAGAAAGGAGACCGGCTCCAGAGCCCACTAGAATGTTCCCAGACCGCAGTAATGTGAGGACATTCACACCCTACACAATGAGAAACACAAGCATACGGTTTTAAAGACAGAATCCAGAAAGGCTGCAGGTGGTCCAGTGCACATTGACTTCAATCAAATAAGAACAACCACTGTTAACAGCAGTCACATGTGGTTGTGGTCTGTGTCCTACCTGGCTGTACTTGTGTTTAACGGGCCAGCAGCCGTTCAGACGGCTGGTCTCCAGGTTGAATTTCATGATATCTCCGCTGGTCGTACCACAGTAGAAGAACTGATTGTCCTCAGAGATCTGGACAAAGACAGGCGACAAAGACAGATTGACTGATTGACAGAAGCTCAAGCAATAAACGTATTCTGTCACATCATTGAGGGTGCAGTACTATACTGTGTAGGTCATTATGAGAAAATTCAACATAAAACGTGCACGTTGCAGTGTCAAATTCAGTGGGAAGAGGATAACCCACCAATGCAGCATTACTGTAATAACCATGACATGCTTTGTATGTATGCACTATGCAGGGGCACTGCATATCTCCAATTTGCTGTATTGTTTCTTAATATATATATGGTAACTTTAGCTAACTATCTACAGCCAAAGTTGCAGGAGCCCTTCAGAGTAGCCATGCAGTGAATAAGATGGGGAACAAAATGCCGTGGATTGAACACCAATCTCTCACCTCTATACATTTGACGATCCTTTTCAGCAGGCCCAACTGGCAGTCTGTGGGTCTGACCTTTCTGTTGTTCACATCCAGCTCCCACACTCGCACTGTGCCACTGCAACACAAAGAAACAGAATAACAGAATAACCTTAAGCAATTTCCAATGTGCAAAATACAATAGCTAAAATAGCAGGTCTACAAGCTGAGCTTGTACATTTTATTTATTTTTAGGTACATTCTTACTCACTCTCCAGCAGTGACAAAGACGCTGTCGTTAGTGTTGGAGTACTTTGTGGTGAGGCAGTGACCGGCGACACGAGGCGAAGCGGGGCTCCCACAGATGGCCTCCTTGGTCTCCACGTTCCACACCGCGATGCTGAAAACATATTCAGCAATGATCAGCATGCATTATGGAAAACAGCAAAACTACTCCTATTCCTAATAGTTGTATTATCATTACTACTATTACTTCCACAGTATTAAAACAACCAGAAGACAGTGCCAGTGACTTTAGCATTTTGTTACATTTACTGAAATGCATTTCCACTAGAGGGCAGCATTCCATGTATTTTCAGGCACCCCAGCAAGTCCTACTGTCCAGGAATTTCAAGGAACCCCTATAACTCTGAGAGTGTAGTACGGATCCGTATGGTTCCATTTGTACACTCTCTGGGTTACAGACCGGTAAAGGGTACAATTGGAACCCCCTCAAGATACCCTGAAGGTCCCTGGTTGTCTGGATCCCACTTTGAGAACCATTGCAAATTCCTATGTTGATATTTAGTGAAGGAATTAAGGAAAGTATAATGATCAGTCATGTTTACCTGCCATCGTCCTGACCTCCAAGCGACACCAGGTACTTATCGCTGGGAGAGAAGGCCAGAGACTCCACCTTGGCTTTATGGAGCTGCATCCGGGCATGAAGTGCTCGCTTTGTGAAGTCCCAGATGATTATGTCCGCCTAGAATTCAAAATGTAATAATGAAAATAAATATAGCTACAAGCAGCTATAAGACGGGGTGAATATACATTGAGCTATATAAACATTGATGACTGATATTTATAATACATTTTAAATCACCCTAAATCAATTCTACCCAAGCCCTAGGTCAGCCCGAACCTGCTCATTTCTGTGTGGTTGACATGGCCAGGGGCGTAACTAGACATCAGAAGGCCCCGACACAGACTGGTCAGCGAGTGCCCCCGACAGAACGAATTGCGTGATGTATGGATAAAATGTGTATGAGTAATCTACAGAAATGTATTTTGCCAAAACCGGCCTCATGGTGGCGCTATAACAGGCCGTTGTGGAATATTTGGAGCAGAGGTTCGTTGTTGGCATCCAGGAAGTGTGTGTGCACAGTTTTGCATGGATCGGGCCAACGATTAACTGGTAATGGACAGACGTACACACACGCGGACACACACACGGACACACGGACAGACGGACGGAGTGCAAAACATACTCTCTCCCCATGCCTTCGGCCTGGTGGAAACAATAATAATTACAGTGAACCCCAGATTCGGCACAAACAAGGGACTAAATTATTCATCATTACACAATACTTTTATGAAACTGTACATTATTAGCAAATTCCCACAGCTCACTTCAAGTAAGGCGCTAACTGTTAAGTTGAAACTGTTCAAAACTTAAGATGGGGTATTTTCCTGTCCTGCCCTGGAAACCAAAATGAAAGATGTCAGCTACACTGACTAAAATTAGTCCATTTTAGGCCTCTCAAAATGCATGCGAGCTGTCCTTTCACATCCTGTTGATACCAACATTCAGCGTAAACAACCTTGGTGGTCTGTCAAAGCCACCTATACATCTGTGAGCTGCTATGTGGCTTTTCTTCCTTGTCAAGACATTGATATGGAAACAATACCACATATTGTACTGCAAGAAGACGAAAGAACACACAGTATTACATACAGGAGTAGGGTCAACTAAAATGTATATGCCTTTCCTGAAGAAAAAATAAATAAATAAAAATAAATAAATGATAAGGGCCCGAGCTTTGGACTAGTGTGAAGCACTATTGAAATCCAATGAATTATTATAAATATTATTTGTTTCACAAAAAAAACATTTTAACCCTAGAACACTAAACACGGGTGATTTTAACCCGGGCGATTATATTTTTGAATTTTTCTGATGTCTGAGGTGGGTGGGTCTTTCAGTACCTTCATGATTCTCAGTGACATCTTAGAGGTAGGTTTGTTTCCCTGCCCACACTATCACATTTCACCCGTGTTTAGTGATAGTGTACTTGTACTTGATAATGTACTTCTTTAATTTTGTTAATGTTTTTATTCACTGGACCAATCTCACATGTCACATGACTATGCACGTTCACCATGATAGTGTGCCTGCGTGCGTGTGGTGTGCGTGTGTGCGTGTGGTGTGCGTGCGTGCATGTGTGTGCGTGCGTGGTGTGGGTGTGTGACAGTATACAGTATGTACAGTAGGACTGCACAATATCCTAATATAAAAGCAGCAAGTCTCTGTGTGTACATGTATACGTACGTCTGTATAAGTAACTAAAGAACCGTTAACGTCTCTGTGTGTACATGTATACGTACGTCTATAATCCACATAACTAAAGAACCGTTCAAGTTCGAATTTGAACCGACTTCAAATTTGACACACGCGTTCCACACCACCACAGGGAGTGCAGTGCCCGGTGTCGAGTCTGTCGGATCGCTGGTTGTCCAGAACCAGCATAAAAGCCTCTGCCCGGGCTCTGGGCAGGACCCCTGCCCATGGGCTCTGGACATCTCCATTTATGGAGCTGGCCTGTTCTGACATCATAATTATGTTATGACATCTGCATATACTCCATAGTTGTCATGCCTGACAAATAACTCCATATATGGCCACGCCTCCAAATACCCATAGACATCAAATATAATTTTTAGCCCCTCCTATGTACAGCTTTTGTCCTCACACGTCTCAATATTTGCCATTGGCAATGGAAGGAGAAATTAGGTCAAACGTCTGCCAAATATGACGTAAATTTGTGGCAACACGAACATTAAATGCCATTGACAATGAAGGGATAATGTACGTCATATGTAGACGAGCAAATCGCCTAACCAATCACATAAATTCAGTTGTTCATGAGATTATGTATGATGATGTATAATGATAAGATAATGATCCAGTCTGGCAGTGTGCCGTGGGTTCGACTCCCGTTCCCGGTGGCCTTTGCTGCATGTCACCTCCCCATCTCTCTCCCCATTTCCTGTCAGCCTACTGTCTATCCCTCCATACAAATATAAAATAAAAAGCCGAAAAAGGAAAGAAAAAAAAGAGTCTCAAAGAATGTGTTGGTACCTCCACCATTGTGTGCCAAACAATTACAGTAACAGCACCAAAATGGTTTCCTGGAGCTGACCTGTGCTGACATTCCAAATGTTGATCTGACCTCATCAAACCCTCAAATGAACCAAGTTGGTACAACACATGGAACTCCATATGTGGAGCTGACTATCATCACCTGGATCTCCATATATGAAGATCACCACCCTGACCTCATCAAACTCTACATCTGACCTCACGGACACCAGATAAATAGTTTAGCTCCTGCTTCTTAACTGTGCCGTATGAAGAAGCCCTGTTGTTTCAGCGCGACCTCGCTCTTGAGGAGGTCACACAGAGAAATGCCAACCCGAAAACCTTCATTTGGCTAATTCCCCACCCCTGTGGAATTGCCCACACCTGCCAGTTGATTACTTACACGCTCCACCTAGCTTCCACAGTCACTTTGTACTAACTCAGTTACAGACAACCTTTGTTCATTGCAACATGCCGAAAGGTTCCCGAGCCTACCGCAAACCAATGCGTGGCACACAACAGCGTGCAGGAGCAGCTGAGATATACAAATTGCATAACTGGGTGGGCCATGCATTTCCAATTTGCATCATTAACGAGTAGGCCGGTGCCCAACAGGCACTGTTCTACTGTAACATTCCGGCAGTTTCTAAATACTGGGGACCCTTACTCAACGTTTCTAGCATAAAACGTTAGGGTACTCAAAATGCCCGTGTTCACATTGGGCTCTATGGGCTGGCAAGTAGACTACAACTCACAACCCTCCACTGACAAAACGGTCCCGGTGACACCGAACCGGGTCATAACCCGGGGCACCACTATAGGGGTTAATTCGGCCCTGATCCTCACATACAAAACACAGATGAGACAACTGTTCTGCATTGGGTGGTTTCCATGTAAATCTCTGTAGAAGTTGTTGTATTAAATAGAAATTTCACGAAATACCTTTCGTTTATGGGTAGGTTTCCTTCAACACCTAGCTGCAGAACATTATTTGATGTGCTCCCATGAAGGACAGAAAATTCTAGAATTTTGCTGTCCTAGGCTCTAGGGGTGACGTAGGAAACCACGCCCATCGCGTATATATGCGGGCGTACATTTTCCACTTAGTAAACCTTGATCATCAGACTAAACCTTTCATTTGAGGCAGCTTTCCGTCAAAACACAATGACTGACAAATTGTTTGTTTTGCTTCTTCTTAGAACAGTGTGTAAGTATATCTTCTATTTTGCTCGATACTGTAAGACCCATTTTTAGATCAAAATATTAAACTTAACTGAACTGCATTTTATGTATTATTCAAAGGCTCATTATGTTTTTATATTTTAATTTCATTGATTTATTTTTTGCATTTATTTTTAAACCGATAACTCTCTTTTTTCCCTCTATTTTGTATTTGCTGTGTCTCGGGACAACCATTGTTCTGCTACCTGATCTTCAGTCACGACACAGATTCCCCAGCAGATCTCTTTGAGAATTGTCAAAATCAATGAAACCATCACCTTACAATGCCCGGGAATTAATGGAGAAAGTTGTATTTACTGGTATAAGCAATGTCTGGGACAAATGCCCCAAGAAATGTCTGTTTCAATATATGCCAAAACAGCCTTTCGTGGACAGTTTGACAACGCACGCTTCATTGTGAACGACTTTAATGCTCAATACACTCTAACAATCAGAAATGTCAATAAAGATGATGAAGCAACATACTTCTGTGGAAAAGGAATCGGATCATGTGTTTCTATGGAATTTGACAACGGCACATATTTGGTTGTAAATGGTACAGTATCTCACCTTCATTCTCTATGGGCCTATCGGTCTTCTTCTTCTTCTACCACTTATCCGACTTAAAATGTACTGTTGACATAATGAACAATGATTACATACATAGGCCTATTGTGTCTTGTCAGTTAAAGTTATTGTAAGTTATTCTATTGCATTCACAGAGTCTCACCACGAGAGGTCGATCCACCAGACCTTGGTCCCACTCGGAGACAGGGTGACCCTCCAGTGCTGGGTTGTCTCTGGGAGTAGAGGAGATGATGCCCAGTGTACTGGAGGACACAATGTGTTCTGGTCCCGAAATGAGTCCCATGCTGGCACGGTTTCATCTCACTGGGACAGGAGTAGAGGATGTGAACCCAAGGCTGGTTCAGTTCCACAGAGATGTGTCTACAGTCTCTACAAGGACAGTGTCCTCTCCTCTGATGCTGGGATGTACTACTGTGCTGTGGCTGCATGTGGAGAGATACTCTTTGGCAAAGGAGTTAAGCTGGAAATAAGTAGGATATGCATTTGTTTTCAGGCTAAAGGCTATTAAACTAAACTATAACTAAAATGAAGGAAAAGAAATACAAATTCTAATATTCAAATTTTATGTCTCTACCTGATCTTTTTTATATAAAAGCAAAAGGCACATCTATAAATAAACAATATCAAAGTGCAACAAAAGGAGAAACATGTATTCAGCTGAAGGGAATTAAAAAACATGATACAAACACTGACATTACGGTATAGGTTCTGCATTTAAATAATTCACCATATGAAGAGATTTAAATTTGTAGTTCCAGGCTTGAAAGTTAAACACAATTTTAAAAGACAGTAATTGAATTAATATTGTATTGTTAATTTGTTTCATAAGAGAATCTATTATGATATGGTATTATACATATTCATGTTATGTAGTTGTTGTGTAAAGATATATATTTAATCGTTAACAGTTTTGATAGATTGTTTTCTCTCTGATTCCAGGTCCGAAGTTGGATCCTCATGTCATTGTCCTGGTGTTACTACTGGCATGCTCTGTGATCGCGATTGTTGTTCTTATTGTTGTTCTTATTTACACCAGAACTCAAAAAAATGTTTGTGAACATTGCCACGGTAAAATAGATTCCTTTCATTCCTATTATTCATTATAATCCATTATGTATCTACGTGTATATATATTGCTTATTTTTTTAAGTCACAATGGGTAATCTCCAACACATTATTCCTAAAGTACATTTCATGATATTAACCAAAAGTAAGTCGCAACAGACTTTTGGGTCCCAACTTCAGAAACACTGAATTAAAAAGGTTTCTGCTTTTTTCTTACTTGTAGGAACACTGAACCCTTTGTCTCATCTTGGTCATGACCAGACAGCTGTCCATCAGTCATGTGAACAGGTAGGCCTAATACTGTTTGGCGTGTGTGTGTGTGTGTGTGTGTGTGTGTGTGTGTGTGTGTACACACACACACACACACACACACACACACACACACACACACACACACGAAGTCTAGCTCGTCAGTCAGTGTGCTTCAGTAACTCTGGTACGACCCCTGAATGCTGTCCTTAAAAAACACTGAACCAATAACTGTTCAGAGGACATTGTTCCTGGCTAGATTCCCCATGCTGACAGTTAGGATGGAGATGACAAATTGTGTGCGTGTGCAAATGTATTTCCTCCTCTACATTTGTCAGACCACAGATCCAGACTCCACCTATCAGAATCTCCAACCAGCCACTATGGATGACGTCATGACCCAAACATCTAGAGTACAGCCTCATAAGTATGACCTCATGATCACCATTGTATTGATTGTTGTGTTGGTTAAATTATGCCTCTCTTTCTGCACCTACTGTCCTACTGCTTGTGCTCTCATCTACTTCTAGGAAGAGATGGCAGCTTGGAGGTGCACACACCACAGGTCCAGACTCCACCTATCAGAGTCTACAAATAGCCACTATGGGTCAGGATACATATGATGTCCTGGCACAATCTGCAGTACAACCTCATACGTATGAACTCATAATTACCTCTTCATTGATTGGTTCTATTTGGCTCCTACTGTTACTCACTACATGCTCTCGTCTCCTTTCAGGAAGAGACAGCAGCGTGGAGGCCATTAGTGGGAGGAGCTTCACCTGGTTGGCTACTCTGGAGAGACTAATTAGTCTGTTTCTGTCTCTGCCCCCAGGTGTTCTCCTGGCTTTGTTTGATTTACCCTTAACCCTGCAAGACCCGGATATATTTCTAGTTGCAAAAAAGAGATTTCAACCTTACTACTACTTTGTACTCCTAGTACTTTGCAGAGGAAAATATGTTTAAACATTTTGCACATTTGGGGGATATCTTTCACAATAATAATGTACATGTTCTAGATATTCTAATGATCACAAAAAATGTATATTACAGGCTTTTGTCAGGGTTAAACCTTAAAGGTTAAAAATTGTCCAGAGATTTTGAAGATGTGTGAATTTCTGCCTCTGTGGGGGTCTATTTATATGCAAATATCATGACCAATGGCATTGTAAGACTAAACAATGAACATCAATGATGTTTAGGTGAAAAAATAACTGGTCTTTATTTTCCATTCACATGCACTCCCTGGATACTAGGTTTCAGGGTAGTCTTTATTGTACAGGCAGGTACAAAGGCAGTAGCCTGGCTAATAAGCCAGACTCAAATCACACTGTCGTGTGGTATTTGCTTAGAGTAGGCCTATACTATCATTTTTGTTGCCAATGGCTGATTCGGTCTGGCTTATTAGCCAGGCTACAAAGGCAGGTATTTTGTACAGGCAGGAAGCCTACGTAAGAGATATATTTTCCTTCCGTTCAGATGTTGTAGCTACATTGGTGACCTCGGTACCCTGCAGGCTTTTATTTTTGTTTCGGCTCAAAGCTACTATACCCTTATCACTGATTTATGTTGTTTTTGTTAAATTTTCTTTTTCATTTACTTTATAAATAGTTTGATTCAATAAACCGTTTTAACTGACAACCTGTTTATTGTCTGAAGTTCATCACAGTTTGTTTGGTTGGCCTGGCACGCACGCACACACACACAGGCCGGGGGCACACCTTAGCACACACACACACACACACACACACACACACACACACACACACACACATACACACCAGCAAACCACACGACACAGGGGAAGCTGAGATAAAAGGTGTGAATTTACGGGGGTGATTTTCTCAGATTCTTTCTCAAGCACTGGCTTTGTTAGCAGTGAGAGGCAGAGTAGAGAAGTAGTTTTCATTTATTTTATTTTATTTCATTGTGCATAGTAGTAGTAGCTAATGAAAAATGCACTATAAATATCCATGAAATAGCCTACTTTAAACTGAGTGTAGCAAAAATAGTAGTTACACTTTGTATATATTTTTATTCTCTTGTTAGTGATGTAGGTACTGTAGATAGGTATACACAATACTTTTATAAAATTATTAGCAAATTCCCACAGCTCACTTCAAGTAAGGCGCCAACTGTTAAGTTGAAACTGTTCAAAATGTAATATGGGGTATTTTCCTGTCCTGCCCTGGAAACCAAAATGAAAGATGTCAGCTACACTGACTAAAATTAGTCCATTTTAGGCCTCTCAAAATGCATGCGAGCTGTCCTTTCACATCCTGTTGATACCAACATTCAGCGTAAACAACCTTGGTGGTCTGCCAAAGCCACCTATACATCTGTGAGCTGCTATGTGGCTTTTCTTCCTTGTCAAGACATTGATATGGAAACAATACCACATATTGTACTGCAAGAAGACGAAAGAACACACAGTATTACATACAGGAGTAGGGTCAACTAAAATGTATATGCCTTTCCTGAAGAAAAAAGAAATAAAGAAAAATAAAGAAATGATAAGGGCCCGAGCTTTGGACTAGTGTGAAGCACTATTGAAATCCAATGAATTATTATAAATATTATTTGTTTCACAAAAAAAACATTTTAACCCTAGAACACTAAACACGGGTGATTTTAACCCGGGCGATTATATTTTTGAATTTTTCTGATGTCTGAGGTGGGTGGGTCTTTCAGTACCTTCATGATTCTCAGTGACATCTTAGAGGTAGGTTTGTTTCCCTGCCCACACTATCACATTTCACCCGTGTTTAGTGATAGTGTACTTGTACTTGATAATGTACTTCTTTAATTTTGTTAATGTTTTTATTCACTGGACCAATCTCACATGTCACATGACTATGCACGTTCACCATGATAGTGTGCGTGCGTGCGTGTGGTGTGCGTGCGTGTGGTGTGCGTGCGTGCATGTGTGTGCGTGCGTGCGTGGTGTGGGTGTGTGACAGTATACAGTATGTACAGTAGGACTGCACAATATCCTAATATAAAAGCAGCAAGTCTCTGTGTGTACATGTATACGTACGTCTGTATAAGTAACTAAAGAACCGTTAACGTCTCTGTGTGTACATGTATACGTACGTCTGTCGTCTGTATAACTAAAGAACCGTTAACGTCTCTGTGTGTACATGTATACGTACGTCTATAATCCACATAACTAAAGAACCGTTCAAGTTCGAATTTGAACCGACTTCAAATTTGACACACGCGTTCCACACCACCACAGGGAGTGCAGTGCCCGGTGTCGAGTCTGTCGGATCGCTGGTTGTCCAGAACCAGCATAAAAGCCTCTGCCCGGGCTCTGGGCAGGACCCCTGCCCATGGGCTCTGGACATCTCCATTTATGGAGCTGGCCTGTTCTGACATCATAATTATGTTATGACATCTGCATATACTCCATAGTTGTCATGCCTGACAAATAACTCCATATATGGCCACGCCTCCAAATACCCATAGACATCAAATATAATTTTTAGCCCCTCCTATGTACAGCTTTTGTCCTCACACGTCTCAATATTTGCCATTGGCAATGGAAGGAGAAATTAGGTCAAACGTCTGCCAAATATGACGTAAATTTGTGGCAACACGAACATTAAATGCCATTGACAATGAAGGGATAATGTACGTCATATGTAGACGAGCAAATCGCCTAACCAATCACATAAATTCAGTTGTTCATGAGATTATGTATGATGATGTATAATGATAAGATAATGATCCAGTCTGGCAGTGTGCCGTGGGTTCGACTCCCGTTCCCGGTGGCCTTTGCTGCATGTCACCTCCCCATCTCTCTCCCCATTTCCTGTCAGCCTACTGTCTATCCCTCCATACAAATATAAAATAAAAAGCCGAAAAAGGAAAGAAAAAAAAGAGTCTCAAAGAATGTGTTGGTACCTCCACCATTGTGTGCCAAACAATTACAGTAACAGCACCAAAATGGTTTCCTGGAGCTGACCTGTGCTGACATTCCAAATGTTGATCTGACCTCATCAAACCCTCAAATGAACCAAGTTGGTACAACACATGGAACTCCATATGTGGAGCTGACTATCATCACCTGGATCTCCATATATGAAGATCACCACCCTGACCTCATCAAACTCTACATCTGACCTCACGGACACCAGATAAATAGTTTAGCTCCTGCTTCTTAACTGTGCCGTATGAAGAAGCCCTAGCTGTTGTTTCAGCGCGACCTCGCTCTTGAGGAGGTCACACAGAGAAATGCCAACCCGAAAACCTTCATTTGGCTAATTCCCCACCCCTGTGGAATTGCCCACACCTGCCAGTTGATTACTTACACGCTCCACCTAGCTTCCACAGTCACTTTGTACTAACTCAGTTACAGACAACCTTTGTTCATTGCAACATGCCGAAAGGTTCCCGAGCCTACCGCAAACCAATGCGTGGCACACAACAGCGTGCAGGAGCAGCTGAGTTATACAAATTGCATAACTGGGTGGGCCATGCATTTCCAATTTGCATCATTAACGAGTAGGCCGGTGACCAACAGGCACTGTTCTACTGTAACATTCCGGCAGTTTCTAAATACTGGGAACCCTTACTCAACGTTTCTAGCATAAAACGTTAGGGTACTCAAAATGCCCGTGTTCACATTGGGCTCTATGGGCTGGCAAGTAGACTACAACTCACAACCCTCCACTGACAAAACGGTCCCGGTGACACCGAACCGGGTCATAACCCGGGGCACCACTATAGGGGTTAATTCGGCCCTGATCCTCACATACAAAACACAGATGAGACAACTGTTCTGCATTGGGTGGTTTCCATGTAAATCTCTGTAGAAGTTGTTGTATTAAATAGAAATTTCACGAAATACCTTTCGTTTATGGGTAGGTTTCCTTCAACACCTAGCTGCAGAACATTATTTGATGTGCTCCCATGAAGGACAGAAAATTCTAGAATTTTGCTGTCCTAGGCTCTAGGGGTGACGTAGGAAACCACGCCCATCGCGTATATATGCGGGCGTACATTTTCCACTTAGTAAACCTTGATCATCAGACTAAACCTTTCATTTGAGGCAGCTTTCCGTCAAAACACAATGACTGACAAATTGTTTGTTCTGCTTCTTCTTAGAACAGTGTGTAAGTATATCTTCTATTTTGCTCGATACTGTAAGACCCATTTTTAGATCAAAATATTAAACTTAACTGAACTGCATTTTATGTATTATTCAAAGGCTCATTATGTTTTTATATTTTAATTTCATTGATTTATTTTTTTACTTTATTTTTTTCATTTATTTTTAAACCGATAATTCTCTTTTTTCCCTCTATTTTGTATTTGCTGTGTCTCGGGACAACCATTGTTCTGCTACCTGATCTTCAGTCACGACACAGATTCCCCAGCAGATCTCTTTAAGAATTGTCAAAATCAGTGAAACCATCACCTTACAATGCCCGGGAATGAATGTAGAAACTAATTTTATTTACTGGTATAAGCAATGTCTGGGACAAATGCCCCAAGAAATGTCTGGTACATCAACATTTGGCAAAACAGTCTTTCGTGGACAGTTTGACAACGCACGCTTCATTGTGAACGAAAGCAATGCTCAAAACACTCTAACAATCAGAAATGTCAATAAAGATGATGAAGCAACATACTTCTGTGGAAAAGGATCATCATTTTCTATGGAATTTGACAACGGCACATATTTGGTTGTAAATGGTACAGTATCTCACCTTCATTCTCTATGGGCCTATCGGTCTTCTTCTTCTTCTACCACTTATCCGACTTAAAATGTACTGTTGACATAATGAACAATGATTACATACATAGGCCTATTGTGTCTTGTCAGTCAAAGTTATTGTAAGTTATTCTATTGCATTCACAGAGTCTCACCACGAGAGGTCGATCCACCAGACCTTGGTCCCACTCGGAGACAGGGTGACCCTCCAGTGCTGGGTTGTCTCTGGGAGTAGAGGAGATGATGCCCAGTGTACTGGAGGACACAATGTGTTCTGGTCCCGAAATGAGTCCCATGCTGGCACGGTTTCATCTCACTGGGACATGAGTAGAGGATGTGAACCCAAGGCTGGTTCAGTTCCACAGAGATGTGTCTACAGCCTCTCCACAGACAGTGTCCTGTCCTCTGATGCTGGGATGTACTACTGTGCTGTGGCTGCATGTGGAGAGATACTCTTTGGCAAAGGAGTTAAGCTGGAAATAAGTAGGATATGCATTTGTTTTCAGGCTAAAGGCTATTAAACTAAACTATAACTAAAATGAAGAAAAAAAAATACAAATTCTAATATTCAAATTTTATGTCTCTACCTGATCTTTTTTATATAAAAGCAAAAGGCACATCTATAAATAAACAATATCAAAGTGCAACAAAAGGAGAAACATGTATTCAGCTGAAGGGAATTAAAAAACATGATACAAACACTGACATTACGGTATAGGTTCTGCATTTAAATAATTCACCATATGAAGAGATTTAAATTTGTAGTTCCAGGCTTGAAAGTTAAACACAATTTTAAAAGACAGTAATTTAATTAATATTCTATTGTTAATTTGTTTCATAAGAGAATCTATTATGATATGGTATTATACATATTCATGTTATGTAGTTGTTGTGTAAAGATATATATTTAACCGTTAACAGTTTTGATAGATTGTTTTCTCTCTGATTCCAGGTCCGAAGTTGGATCCTCATGTCATTGTCCTGGTGTTACTACTGGCATGCTCTGTGATCGCGATTGTTGTTCTTATTGTTGTTCTTATTTACACCAGAACTCAAAAAAATGTTTGTGAACATTGCCACGGTAAAATAGATTCCTTTCATTCCTATTATTCATTATAATCCATTATGTATCTACGTGTATATATATTGCTTATTTTTTTAAGTCACAATGGGTAATCTCCAACACATTATTCCTAAAGTACATTTCATGATATTAACCAAAAGTAAGTCGCAACAGACTTTTGGGTCCCAACTTCAGAAACACTGAATTAAAAAGGTTTCTGCTTTTTTCTTACTTGTAGGAACACTGAACCCTTTGTCTCATCTTGGTCATGACCAGACAGCTGTCCATCAGTCATGTGAACAGGTAGGCCTAATACTGTTTGGCGTGTGTGTGTGTGTGTGTGTGTGTGTGTGTGTGTGTGTGTGTACACACACACACACACACACACACACACACACACACACACACACACACACACACACACACACACACACACACACACACACACACACACACACGAAGTCTAGCTCGTCAGTCAGTGTGCTTCAGTAACTCTGGTACGACCCCTGAATGCTGTCCTTAAAAAACACTGAACCAATAACTGTTCAGAGGACATTGTTCCTGGCTAGCTTCCCCATGCTGACAGTTAGGATGGAGATGACAAATTGTGTGCGTGTGCAAATGTATTTCCTCCTCTACATTTGTCAGACCACAGATCCAGACTCCACCTATCAGAATCTCCAACCAGCCACTATGGATGACGTCATGACCCAAACATCTAGAGTACAGCCTCATAAGTATGACCTCATGATCACCATTGTATTGATTGTTGTGTTGGTTAAATTATGCCTCTCTTTCTGCACCTACTGTCCTACTGCTTGTGCTCTCATCTCCTTCTAGGAAGAGATGGCAGCTTGGAGGTGCACACACCACAGGTCCAGACTCCACCTATCAGAGTCTACAAATAGCCACTATGGGTCAGGATACATATGATGTCCTGGCACAATCTGCAGTACAACCTCATACGTATGAACTCATAATTACCTCTTCATTGATTGGTTCTATTTGGCTCCTACTGTTACTCACTACATGCTCTCGTCTCCTTTCAGGAAGAGACAGCAGCGTGGAGGCCATTAGTGGGAGGAGCTTCACCTGGTTGGCTACTCTGGAGAGACTAATTAGTCTGTTTCTGTCTCTGCCCCCAGGTGTTCTCCTGGCTTTGTTTGATTTACCCTTAACCCTGCAAGACCCGGATATATTTCTAGTTGCAAAAAAGAGATTTCAACCTTACTACTACTTTGTACTCCTAGTACTTTGCAGAGGAAAATATGTTTAAACATTTTGCACATTTGGGGGATATCTTTCACAATAATAATGTACATGTTCTAGACATTCTAATGATCACAAAAAATATATATTACAGGCTTTTGTCAGGGTTAAACCTTAAAGGTTAAAAATTGTCCAGAGATTTTGAAGATGTGTGAATTTCTGCCTCTGTGGGGGTCTATTTATATGCAAATATCATGACCAATGGCATTGTAAGACTAAACAATGAACATCAATGATGTTTAGGTGAAAAAATAACTGGTCTTTATTTTCCATTCACATGCACTCCCTGGATACTAGGTTTCAGGGTAGTCTTTATTGTACAGGCAGGTACAAAGGCAGTAGCCTGGCTAATAAGCCAGACTCAAATCACACTGTCGTGTGGTATTTGCTTAGAGTAGGCCTATACTATCATTTTTGTTGCCAATGGCTGATTCGGTCTGGCTTATTAGCCAGGCTACAAAGGCAGGTATTTTGTACAGGCAGGAAGCCTACGTAAGAGATATATTTTCCTTCCGTTCAGATGTTGTAGCTACATTGGTGACCTCGGTACCCTGCAGGCTTTTATTTTTGTTTCGGCTCAAAGCTACTATACCCTTATCACTGATTTATGTTGTTTTTGTTAAATTTTCTTTTTCATTTACTTTATAAATAGTTTGATTCAATAAACCGTTTTAACTGACAACCTGTTTATTGTCTGAAGTTCATCACAGTTTGTTTGGTTGGCCTGGCACGCACGCGCACACACGCACGCACACACACACAGGCCGGGGGCACACCTTAGCACACACACACACACACACATACACACCAGCAAACCACACGATACAGGGGAAGCTGAGATAAAAGGTGTGAATTTACGGGGGTGATTTTCTCAGATTCTTTCTCAAGCACTGGCTTTGTTAGCAGTGAGAGGCAGAGTAGAGAAGTAGTTTTCATTTATTTTATTTTATTTCATTGTGCATAGTAGTAGTAGCTAATGAAAAATGCACTATAAATATCCATGAAATAGCCTACTTTAAACTGAGTGAAGCAAAAATAGTAGTTACACTTTGTATATATTTGTATTCTCTTGTTAGTGATGTAGGTCTACTGTAGATAGGTATACACAATACTTTTATAAAATTATTAGCAAATTCCCACAGCTCACTTCAAGTAAGGCGCCAACTGTTAAGTTGAAACTGTTCAAAATGTAATATGGGGTATTTTCCTGTCCTGCCCTGGAAACCAAAATGAAAGATGTCAGCTACACTGACTAAAATTAGTCCATTTTAGGCCTCTCAAAATGCATGCGAGCTGTCCTTTCACATCCTGTTGATACCAACATTCAGCGTAAACAACCTTGGTGGTCTGTCAAAGCCACCTATACATCTGTGAGCTGCTATGTGGCTTTTCTTCCTTGTCAAGACATTGATATGGAAACAATACCACATATTGTACTGCAAGAAGACGAAAGAACACACAGTATTACATACAGGAGTAGGGTCAACTAAAATGTATATGCCTTTCCTGAAGAAAAAATAAATAAAGAAAAATAAAGAAATGATAAGGGCCCGAGCTTTGGACTAGTGGGAAGCACTATTGAAATCCAATGAATTATTATAAATATTATTTGTTTCACAAAAAAAACATTTTAACCCTAGAACACTAAACACGGGTGATTTTAACCCGGGCGATTATATTTTTGAATTTTTCTGATGTCTGAGGTGGGTGGGTCTTTCAGTACCTTCATGATTCTCAGTGACATCTTAGAGGTAGGTTTGTTTCCCTGCCCACACTATCACATTTCACCCGTGTTTAGTGATAGTGTACTTGTACTTGATAATGTACTTCTTTAATTTTGTTAATGTTTTTATTCACTGGACCAATCTCACATGTCACATGACTATGCACGTTCACCATGATAGTGTGCGTGCGTGCGTGTGGTGTGCGTGCGTGTGGTGTGCGTGCGTGCATGTGTGTGCGTGCGTGCGTGGTGTGGGTGTGTGACAGTATACAGTATGTACAGTAGGACTGCACAATATCCTAATATAAAAGCAGCAAGTCTCTGTGTGTACATGTATACGTACGTCTGTAGAAGTAACTAAAGAACCGTTAACATCTCTGTGTGTACATGTATACGTACGTCTATAATCCACATAACTAAAGAACCGTTCAAGTTCGAATTTGAACCGACTTCAAATTTGACACACGCGTTCCACACCACCACAGGGAGTGCAGTGCCCGGTGTCGAGTCTGTCGGATCGCTGGTTGTCCAGAACCAGCATAAAAGCCTCTGCCCGGGCTCTGGGCAGGACCCCTGCCCATGGGCTCTGGACATCTCCATTTATGGAGCTGGCCTGTTCTGACATCATAATTATGTTATGACATCTGCATATACTCCATAGTTGTCATGCCTGACAAATAACTCCATATATGGCCACGCCTCCAAATACCCATAGACATCAAATATAATTTTTAGCCCCTCCTATGTACAGCTTTTGTCCTCACACGTCTCAATATTTGCCATTGGCAATGGAAGGAGAAATTAGGTCAAACGTCTGCCAAATATGACGTAAATTTGTGGCAACACGAACATTAAATGCCATTGACAATGAAGGGATAATGTACGTCATATGTAGACGAGCAAATCGCCTAACCAATCACATAAATTCAGTTGTTCATGAGATTATGTATGATGATGTATAATGATAAGATAATGATCCAGTCTGGCAGTGTGCCGTGGGTTCGACTCCCGTTCCCGGTGGCCTTTGCTGCATGTCACCTCCCCATCTCTCTCCCCATTTCCTGTCAGCCTACTGTCTATCCCTCCATACAAATATAAAATAAAAAGCCGAAAAAGGAAAGAAAAAAAAGAGTCTCAAAGAATGTGTTGGTACCTCCACCATTGTGTGCCAAACAATTACAGTAACAGCACCAAAATGGTTTCCTGGAGCTGACCTGTGCTGACATTCCAAATGTTGATCTGACCTCATCAAACCCTCAAATGAACCAAGTTGGTACAACACATGGAACTCCATATGTGGAGCTGACTATCATCACCTGGATCTCCATATATGAAGATCACCACCCTGACCTCATCAAACTCTACATCTGACCTCACGGACACCAGATAAATAGTTTAGCTCCTGCTTCTTAACTGTGCCGTATGAAGAAGCCCTGTTGTTTCAGCGCGACCTCGCTCTTGAGGAGGTCACACAGAGAAATGCCAACCCGAAAACCTTCATTTGGCTAATTCCCCACCCCTGTGGAATTGCCCACACCTGCCAGTTGATTACTTACACGCTCCACCTAGCTTCCACAGTCACTTTGTACTAGTTACAGACAACTCAGTTACAGACAACCTTTGTTCATTGCAACATGCCGAAAGGTTCCAGAGCCTACCGCAAACCAATGCGTGGCACACAACAGCGTGCAGGAGCAGCTGAGTTATACAAATTGCATAACTGGGTGGGCCATGCATTTCCAATTTGCATCATTAACGAGTAGGCCGGTGCCCAACAGGCACTGTTCTACTGTAACATTCCGGCAGTTTCTAAATACTGGGGACCCTTACTCAACGTTTCTAGCATAAAACGTTAGGGTACTCAAAATGCCCGTGTTCACATTGGGCTCTATGGGCTGGCAAGTAGACTACAACTCACAACCCTCCACTGACAAAACGGTCCCGGTGACACCGAACCGGGTCATAACCCGGGGCACCACTATAGGGGTTAATTCGGCCCTGATCCTCACATACAAAACACAGATGAGACAACTGTTCTGTATTGGGTGGTTTCCATGTAAATCTCTGTAGAAGTTGTTGTATTAAATAGAAATTTCACGAAATACTTTTCGTTTATGGGTAGGTTTCCTTCAACACCTAGCTGCAGAACATTATTTGATGTGCTCCCATGAAGGACAGAAAATTCTAGAATTTTGCTGTCCTAGTCTCTAGGGGTGACGTAGGAAACCACGCCCATCGCGTATATATGCGGGCGTACATTTTTCACTTAGTAAACCTTGATCATCAGACTAAACCTTTCATTTGAGGCAGCTTTCCGTCAAAACACAATGACTGACAAATTGTTTGTTCTGCTTCTTCTTAGAACAGTGTGTAAGTATATCTTCTATTTTGCTCGATACTGTAAGACCCATTTTTAGATCAAAATATTAAACTTAACTGAACTGCATTTTATGTATTATTCAAAGGCTCATTATGTTTTTATATTTTAATTTCATTGATTTATTTTTTTACTTTATTTTTTTCATTTATTTTTAAACCGATAATTCTCTTTTTTCCCTCTATTTTGTATTTGCTGTGTCTCGGGACAACCATTGTTCTGCTACCTGATCTTCAGTCACGACACAGATTCCCCAGCAGATCTCTTTAAGAATTGTCAAAATCAGTGAAACCATCACCTTACAATGCCCGGGAATGAATGTAGAAACTAATTTTATTTACTGGTATAAGCAATGTCTGGGACAAATGCCCCAAGAAATGTCTGGTACATCAACATTTGGCAAAACAGTCTTTCGTGGACAGTTTGACAACGCACGCTTCATTGTGAACGAAAGCAATGCTCAAAACACTCTAACAATCAGAAATGTCAATAAAGATGATGAAGCAACATACTTCTGTGGAAAAGGATCATCATTTTCTATGGAATTTGACAACGGCACATATTTGGTTGTAAATGGTACAGTATCTCACCTTCATTCTCTATGGGCCTATCGGTCTTCTTCTTCTTCTACCACTTATCCGACTTAAAATGTACTGTTGACATAATGAACAATGATTACATACATAGGCCTATTGTGTCTTGTCAGTCAAAGTTATTGTAAGTTATTCTATTGCATTCACAGAGTCTCACCACGAGAGGTCGATCCACCAGACCTTGGTCCCACTCGGAGACAGGGTGACCCTCCAGTGCTGGGTTGTCTCTGGGAGTAGAGGAGATGATGCCCAGTGTACTGGAGGACACAATGTGTTCTGGTCCCGAAATGAGTCCCATGCTGGCACGGTTTCATCTCACTGGGACAGGAGTAGAGGATGTGAACCCAAGGCTGGTTCAGTTCCACAGAGATGTGTCTACAGTCTCTACAAGGACAGTGTCCTCTCCTCTGATGCTGGGATGTACTACTGTGCTGTGGCTGCATGTGGAGAGATACTCTTTGGCAAAGGAGTTAAGCTGGAAATAAGTAGGATATGCATTTGTCTTCAGGCTAAAGGCTAAAAACTAAACTATAACTAAAATGAAGAAAAAATATATATATACAAATTGTAATATTCAAATTTTATGTCTCTACCTGATCTTTTTTTATATTAAAGCAAAAGGCACATCTATAAATAAACAATATCAAAGTGCAACAAAAGGAGAAACATGTATTCAGCTAAAGGGACTTAAAAAACATGATACAAACACTGACATTACGGTATAGGTTCTGCATTTAAATAATTCACCATATGAAGAGATTTAAATTTGTAGTTCCAGGCTTGAAAGTTAAACGTACTGAAAGTTGAAAGTATTGTTAATTTGTTTCATAAGAGAATCTATTATGATAAGGAATTATACATATTAATGTTATGTAGTTGTTGTGTAAAGATATATATTTAACCGTTAACAGTTTTGATATATTGTTTTCTCTCTGATTCCAGGTCAGAAGTTAGATCCTCATGTCATTGTCCTGGTCGTACTGGTGTTACTACTGGCATGCTCTGTGATCACGATTGTTGTTCTTATTTACACCAGAACTCAAAAAAATGTTTGTGAACATTGCCACGGTAAAATAGATTCCTTTCATTCCTATTATTCATTATAATCCATTATGTACAGTATATATATATATATATATATATATATATATATATAGCTTCTTCTTTTTAATCCATTATTTGTAAAGTCACAATGGGTAATCTCCAACACATTATTCCTAAAGTATATTTCACCAAATATATATAGATATTAACCAAAAGTAAGTCGCAACAGACTTTTGGGTCCCAACTTCAGAGACATTGAATTATAAAGGTTTCTGCTTTTTTCTTACTTGTAGGAACACTGAACCCTTTGTCTCATCTTGGTCATGACCAGACAGCTGTCCATCAGTCAAGTGAACAGGTACAGTAGGCCTAATGATTTTTCAAGCAACCAAATCCAGTATAGGAGTAAATACTGTTTGGCAATAGTCAGGCAGGAAATTGACATGATAGTTCAGTTGGTGATCCAAGCATGAAATTTGGCACAGATGACCTTCATAACACCCTACTGTTATTGATAATCAACCTGGGGCCACGCAGAATTCCAACATTTTCAAGATTGCCGCCAGATTAAAAAATAGCTCCACCTCGTTCCCCTTTCCCATATGTGTATGTGTGTGTGTGTGTGTATATATATATATATATATATATATACTGTATATATACTGTGTATATATATATATATATATATATATATATATATATATATATATATATATATATATATATAATTTGTGTGCAAAATGGAATGAGGCGTGATCGGGGCTGGGGTAAAATACGACTATTCTGTCTTCCCACCCGGTCTCGTCTCTTGCCGTTCGGCACGGTAACCCCAGCTGGGGGTTATATGTTCTTCTCCCTGACTGCTAGTACTAACTACTCAGGCATCGTGTAGGCCAGGGTTATGGTCAGTCAAGAATCAATACCGTTATCTGTCTTTATTAATTCAAATGGAATGATTTAATCACGACTCTGACACGACTAAAGTGATTTTGTTCTCTGGTATACATTTCTTATTCCCCCAGGATGGTGATGATGCTGTTAAAGAAGTGCACTATGCAGCATTGGACTTCCCTGCAAGGAAAGCTAAAGGAAAGAAAAAAATTAAGAAGCGAGAATTGAACTCTGAGTGTATATACTCTGGTGTGAGATTAGACTGGCAGTGAAGCACTTCAAAATGGTCAGCTATCACACCTAACATTACCAGTAGTCTAGATTAGATTTAATGACTTTACAACAACAACACCTCTGTGTGTATTTTTATGCTCATGTCCTGGTTTCTCCTCCCTATTGGCCCGACGCCTTATTCAGTTCAATTGGAAATCAGCTATTCCCCCATCACATCGACGCTGTGATGGCACATCTAAAACGTGAGAAGCTCAAATATTCCACCAGGGGCTCCGCCCAGAAATTCTATAAGGTTTAGCAGCCATTTTTTGACTATTTTAAACAAAAAATCCCGGCTGAGGATGTTCAGGTGTAGGACAGCTGTCTAATAGTTTATTTATTCTTGTATAGCAAGTGACGATCTGTTTGAGAACATTGTAATGTGATGCAATATGATTATTATTACCTTAATACTTTTATTTTACTTTATTTTATTGTGTCTGTTTTGGTCCTGTATTTCAGTCTTTTTTTATTTACTTATTTTTCTCAAGGCGTTCTTAATGTATTGTATGCTTATGTGTAGTCTAGTGGTGTATATATGTTGGTATGTCTTGTTGTGTGTAGAAAAACCAATAAAAACAATTTAATAATAATAATGTCATTATTAAATAGCCAAATTCAAGCTCCAGGCAACGCTTGGATTGAAACAAAGATATTTATTGAGTATAAATATCTATGTATATTGTTTATATAATGTATATTTTGGCATCAAGGTGCTGTCTCAATTCATTCATTGCCTGTATGCATGAAAATATGTATAATAAATAATATGCCAAATAGATATTACAGGGAATTAAATAGCAAGAACTATTATATCTATCTTAAAAACTGTTTTAATTGCATTTAATTGTTCCTTTTGCACTTTGTCTTACACTTTATGTAAAGCACTTTGAATTGCCTTGTTGAAATGTGCTGTACAAACAACAATTGCCTAAAAAAGAGCCACATTTTTCAAAACAAAAGTTTCCGACAGTGTGTGCATGGGTCCTTTTCTTTGTTTTTCAAAGATACACATTTATTATACACTTTTGTCCTACGCACCTGTCACCAACCTTTTGAGGTGTGCATCGAAAAACAAATGCAAAACAAGACATTGCACTACAGGATATAATTTGCTAAACATGTTACTTCCCTATGTTAGTTGGCCTGCGTGTTATTGTGTCTTCTTGTGTGAGAGCTACAATATGTGGTATAGTTTCCATGTCAATGCTTTGCAGGAAACAAGAAAGCCACATAGCAGAAGCTCTCAGAATTACGTAGTTTGTGGTTGGCCATACCACTGCCTTTGACTGTTTGACAGACCACCAAGACTACTAATGCTGGTGTGAACAGGATACTGTATGTAGCTCGGATAATTTTAGTCAAGTGTGGTTAGTGCCTTACTTGAAGCTGGCTGTGAGATTTTGCAAGTAGCCTACAATACAATATTCATAAAAGGATTGTAGATCTCTCACAAGATGGTAACAATAAGTATTGCTACCATCTTGTGAGTTATGTACAATACAGAATATTTTTTGAGAGTACATTGTTACACTGTTTAAAGTATTTTATGGATATTTATATTTAGTATAGTTTTTTCATGGACTATGCATGATGAAATGAATTAATTCAAACTGACAGAGTTTGAGGAAGAGGCAGAGATAAATGGCCCTGTGTGTGTGTGTGTGTGTGTGTGTGTGTGTGTGTGTGTGTGTGTGTGTGTGTGTGTGAGAACCTATCCTTTCTTACATGTGCATGGTTGTGTGCATAACTGTCTCCTCCTTTCACCTTAGGTAAGAAGTTTGATATGAGGCCCCAAGGTCCTATACAGGTCTTCTACAGAGGCCCCATAACTGTACTGCCCTCAACCGCAAAACAAAGCAGAGGGTCATGCAGACAGCATGTGTGAGCTTAAACACCGTCCAGGAATTAGCCTTCTACAGCCAGTGATTCTCAAACATTTTCATGTCAAGGACCCCCACAATTATATGTATTTGGTTGCAGACCCCCATCTCAAAAATATTGTGTTGCGGGGACCTCTAGAAGATAATGTTCACGATTTATTAAAATGAGTTCATAGCCAAAGTATAAAATATGTGCAACGCTATATAATGTTTTACAGTACAAGTCACACATAGCCAGCATTGTTCATACAGTAGGTCACATTCTATTCAACTGTTATAACAGCTCAAGGCGGTACATTTCAAAATGTTAGCCTTTCTTTCATTGTCAATATCAAACGATATTTGTATAGCATTACTGCAATTGTTAACATTTCAGTTTTGTGCGCATGAACAACCGTTCTCTGTGATGGTGTCAATTTGAGCTGCTGTTTTGACAGTTGTGTGTACGGAATTTAATACAGTATATAAATGTTTTAATACATTCGAAAGTCCAAAGTTGCACCTTGCTTATAAAATGGTCTAACCTCCAAATCTCTTATTAGGCCGACTTTGGCTAATGTTGTATTGTTGACTGCTACTTAACAGTCCTGACAGAATCATCAAGTCACAGTATTTTTGGTGTATCATACTGCCTCCATGTGGACAGAATAGGGCATTACATCATCAAAATAAGACATGTAGGCCTTTGCCGTGTCTTCCCCCGATCTCTCTCCCCATTTCCTGTCAGACTACTTTCATCCTATCAATAAAGGCAGAAAAAGCCAAAACAAGAACATTTTTAATAAAAGGACATGTATGCAGGTGGAGTGCTGTCTCTGGCACAGTTTTTCCTTTCTATCGTTAGAAAGTAGTTTCACTCTTTCACTCTACAAACGGTGGGTGTTGTTAAACAATGGAGAAAAAAAACAACCTCTGGTCAGAATGGGACAGATTTATTTTGGGGAGGTTAGGCCGAGGGTTTGAGTACCGTATGAAGATTGTAGTGTAGGTCCTCCTGAGCTTGGACGGTGTTTCTAGGGAGAGACTGGGCGGGGGAACCTCCACCTGAGAATGGCCCCGTCAGCACTGGTGGTGACCAGCGTGCGGTTGTTGGTGCAGATCTTGACACTGGTGATGCTGCCGCTGTGGCCGACGCCCACATGGGTCACCTCGCCATCCATGTAGTTCCACACCTTCACCAGCTGGTCGTCTCCACCTGGACGTGACGGACGTAGAGGAGACAAGAACCATTACAAAGGGTGCAGCAGTTACTCAAACATCACTGATCTAGAATCTGAACCGTGTGCTGCTTATTTTTAGTTGTCTCTGATCTAGGATCATGCTCCTTACTATTGGTTGATAGTAATTAATTGGCTATGATTGACTTAGACAATTTTTGGCCCTGGGTAGCCACGGCCAACAGTGGTGTAGATCTGTGCTCCAAGGAGCATACTTTTGTAGATTCATATGTTTTTAATGCAATCACGTTTGGGGGGGGGGTGAGTGAGAATGTTAATTATTAGTATTGTGTAACATCAACAAGAACAATTGACGATGTTATTATTTGCCATACCTGTGACAAAATGCTGCCCATCTTGTGAGATGTGCATTCCATTGATGGCTCCAGACTGGGAGCCCTCGAGCTCTCTGATGGCCGAGCCATCATACACCTCCCAGTAACCAATCTGAGCAGAGACAAATGACAAACATAGTACATTAAAACCACAAATCCTGTCAGTAAATTAAATTCAATGACTAGTGTTTTGTAACCACTGCTATATGTTATGTGTCTTAACCACAAGGCCATTGGCACACAATCTTAACCAACAGCGAATGAGTAATTGATCAAAGACGTATATAATTAAGAGTTACCCTCTCTCAGAATTAAGAGCACAATAATCACCAATACTTACCAAAGCTTTAAGCAATGATGCCTCCGTATTATTATGCTGTTGTTCTATTTTTTCCTAATTGGTTTCTATTCAGGTGAGTTTCTGTCATTCATCTGTATCCCTAAACTAAAACATTATTGCATTTAGTATGCTTATTATGCCTCTATATGCAAATGAGCAGGTCTATGTTCAGAGACTCTGTCATCTTGTCATGTACACAGTTTTCTGCTCTGAATGACAGTTATTGTCCCTGGAGGTTTTGCAGTTGACGATGCAACGGAGCCTCTCAAAATGAAATTATTGGTTGAAGTTAATTATTGCGCAGGTTCATTTTCACCTGTCTTTGTCCAGATCTCTGAGGACAATCAGTTCTTCTACTGCGGTAAGTTCATTTTCTTGTTATGTAAAAGACTAAACTAATTACAGCTACAACCCTGAAAAGAGTGGACAATAAGGATCATTGCTATTTTTGGGGGAGTAAACATTTATGGAACATTTTAGGAAAAATGTCACTTAGTGACATGCCCAATATAGGGTTAATGTGGAGACCTCTCACCGTCACAGCTTCTCGCCAGGGCTCAGTGTGATCAAGCAGTTTCAAAAGCCCTGACATCTCTCTAGAATAGGTTATATCTGGTTCTGAATCGTACCTTCCTGTCTGTGCCGCTGGTGACGATCTGGAATTCTTCTGGGTGGTAGCACACACATCTGAACAGCGTGTTGGCCAGCACCATCTGATTCCTCACAAACCGCCTGTGGTAGTAAGAGACACAGGGAACAGAGAAGCAGAGTAGACAACAAGAGTTATTATTATAGTAGGAAGAAGTTGTGCATGTGGGCAAAATGCAAGCCAAAAGACAGTATAAATCATAGAAAATCACATAAGACATTGACACATAAATGTGCACTGCTTAAAAAATAAAAATAAAATGCACTGCTTTTGGACATTCGGGCTACAAAAAATACATATTATTGGAAGTCCATGTTATTATATTTATGGTTGCATTTGCATTCAGAAAATGGTGCGTACACTTCCAAGTGCATACGTGCCGTGTGTGCATTTGGATACTCACACTAAGTCCCAAATGATGCAGGCGCCGTCAGAGCTGGCCGTGACGCACTCTGTGTCGTCGCTCTTGATCTTGATGGAGTTGACGGCAGCCTTGTGCTCCTTCATGGTCTCCTGCAGCCGATGGCGGCCCTGCAGGAGCTCCCACACGCGCACCTGCAGCATGAAGGAACTTTTTCATTTGCATGATAATAAATGTATGCCTATATTCCGCAATTTCTGCACTGATCAAATTCCAACATGGAATAAATGTTTATTCTACTTTTTATTCTACTCAAAGCATAGCATATGTGTGCATTAAATAGTCATATTAATTTAGAATATGTTTTATTTTCCCTTGATTATATTTTGTAATATATTGCTTTATGTGGAGAATTGCTACTCATAAGAGGAAGCTTTTTTGAAATATGTATTTTTGTTGTGGTTAAGTGGCTCAGTAGTTAAGTGGTTAATGATATGACTTTATCGTTATCACAGTCCATCATAGCAGTAAAATCTAGATGAAAACTTAGTAGTGATTCAGTTCAAACAGGTCTTATTCACATTTAGTCCCTCAACCGCACAAGTGGTCAGGAATAATTAGAACAGTTTATTACACCGTTTTGTTGAATACTCTAAGATTCTGATGGGCAACACTGGATGTCAATGGACAGGCAGCTTGGGCTGAAACAACCAAATATGGAGATGCCTGACTTCATAGACTTTGTGCCTATTTCAGATGCGCAATAACACGGGTAAAAACCCAAATGGGGACAATGGAGGAAGTGCAGTAACTTGAAGACATGAAGACGTTGTCACTGGAACACTGAGTCTAGTCCCATATCATGGCGAATAAAAACGAGGGATCTCGAGGTGGTGAACATTATGAAGCCATGACACCTGCTACTGACCTGTCCCTCTCCCCCACCGCTGATGATCCTCGTGCAGTCCCTGGTGGCTGCGATGGAAGTCACACCCATGCTGTGTGCGTTGTGGATGACTAGCATGACCCGGCCACTCTCCGGAGCAAACACCCTGATGTTGCCATCGTTCCACGCTAGGGGCGTACACAGAGACAGTCAGGTCCCTCGTTATGGATTGGAGATTTTGTGTTGCTTTGTCAACTATGCTTTTGTTCCTCAAGCACTCAGCACCATTACGATTTATGAAAAGGTATATTGGCATTATAGGGTTTTGTATCTCGGTCAATGGTTATTGACAAATACAAAAATACATGATCTAAACTATATGAATAGATAAACTAAAGAAGAGAATAGATTTATCTGGCTATAGGATGTTCTGGTGCTTCTGGGGACAATAGAACATCTGAACACATTATTCTGCAAATGAGGTACCAACACTGGCAGTGGAGGTCGACATCAAAACAGTGTGACCAATACTTTAAAAAAGTATTGTGGTGTTATAATAATCTGTTCTGAAGTGATATGCATTTTTGTGACAGGTGACAGTCTGTCCAATTTTGGCCAATTGGCATGAAAGGTTAATACGTTCTTCTGTGGGCCAGAACAACCAAACTTTCTATCACGTTGTGTGCAAACCCGTTCATAATTGCTCAATTCTACAAACACACAGATAGACGGACCAACATACAAACAAAGTGACAGAAAAATGGACAGAGGAGATGAGTGACAGAGAATTTGGAAGGGGACTGTCTCACCACTGACTATGCTGGTTCCGTCCCTCATGATGTGCAGGGCATTACATGTCATGTTGGGCACAGTGATGCGTAGCAGCTCCTTGTAACTGCTTGTGTGCCACACCCGGATGTCTTCGTGGGAACAAGTGGCAAACATCTCTGAGGTTCCACTGGAAGACAAGCTCAATTTGAAACCTGGATTGACAAGAACATGAGTACACTGCCCCCTAGTGAAGAAAGTTGAATACTGGACTAATGTAGTTCTCGGACAGTTGTTCTCAACTGTCAGGTCATGTCCCCGCAACCTCCCACATGGTGGTCCCAGTTCTAATTTGATTATTTGTGTGCGTGTGTATGTGTGTGTTTGTTGGGGGGGGGGGGGGGGGGGGGTCCTGAAATGGTTGAGAAACACTGCTCTACGGTTCAGTCTGCCACTTACAAAAGTATGTCCACGTCCCTGACAGCACTTCTGTGGCTGGACAAGATGAGTTCAGCCTTGAAGTCATCGTATGTGACACGGTAGACCTGAGCAGACTCTGTCCCAATAAACAACTGCTGCCCCTCTCCTCTCACAGCGATGGAGGTCACTGCTCCCTCCAGCTGGACTTGTCTGCCACAGGGTGATGAGAAAAGGAAAGGTGGATTAGTAATGTATTGCAAACAGGGAAGGGAACTATTTTGATTCCACCTGCCTTAACGCACTTAGACCGGAAAATGGGAACCCCTTTGTGTGTTTAATTGTTATACCTTTCAATCTGAGAACCACTTTTTGTAACATTAGCTGTTGCTATATATATAGCAACATGAAAAACGTAATCATACTCTAAATGCATTAATATCTAGCTTACAAGTCAAAGTCAAACTCTAGCAGCAGTTGGCAGGTGGTTATATAATATACAGTACTGTACATAGTATTATATGAGGGGAAAGGTTGCAGGACTCACTTGAGTGTTTTGAAGTTAGCTCCAGAGCACAGAGAAAGGAGACCGGCTCCAGAGCCCACTAGAATGTTCCCAGACCGCAGTAATGTGAGGACATTCACACCCTACACAATGAGAAACACAAGCATACGGTTTTAAAGACAGAATCCAGAAAGGCTGCAGGTGGTCCAGTGCACATTGACTTCAATCAAAAAAGAACAACCACTGTTAACAGCAGTCACATGTGGTTGTGGTCTGTGTCCTACCTGGCTGTACTTGTGTTTAACGGGCCAGCAGCCGTTCAGACGGCTGGTCTCCAGGTTGAATTTCATGATATCTCCGCTGGTCGTACCACAGTAGAAGAACTGATTGTCCTCAGAGATCTGGACAAAGACAGGCGACAAAGACAGATTGACTGATTGACAGAAGCTCAAGCAATAAACGTATTCTGTCACATCATTGAGGGTGCAGTTGCAGTACTATACTGTGTAGGTCATTATGAGAAAATTCAACATAAAACGTGCACGTTGCAGTGTCAAATTCAGTGGGAAGAGGATAACCCACCAATGCAGCATTACTGTAATAACCATGACATGCTTTGTATGTATGCACTATGCAGGGGCACTGCATATCTCCAATTTGCTGTATTGTTTCTTAATATATATGGTAACTTTAGCTAACTATCTACAGCCAAAGTTGCAGGAGCCCTTCAGAGTAGCCATGCAGTGAATAAGATGGGGAACAAAATGCCGTGGATTGAACACCAATCTCTCACCTCTATACATTTGACGATCCTTTTCAGCAGGCCCAACTGGCAGTCTGTGGGTCTGACCTTTCTGTTGTTCACATCCAGCTCCCACACTCACACTGTGCCACTGCAACACAAAGAAACAGAATAACAGAATAACCTTAAGCAATTTCCAATGTGCAAAATACAATAGCTAAAATAGCAGGTCTACAAGCTGAGCTTGTACATTTTATTTATTTTTAGGTACATTCTGACTCACTCTCCAGCAGTGACAAAGACGCTGTCGTTAGTGTTGGAGTACTTTGTGGTGAGGCAGTGACCGGCGACACGAGGCGAAGCGGGGCTCCCACAGATGGCCTCCTTGGTCTCCACGTTCCACACCGCGATGCTGAAAACATATTCAGCAATGATCAGCATGCATTATGGAAAACAGCAAAACTACTCCTATTCCTAATAGTTGTATTATCATTACTACTATTACTTCCACAGTATTAAAACAACCAGAAGACAGTGCCAGTGACTTTAGCATTTTGTTACATTTACTGAAATGCATTTCCACTAGAGCAGCATTCCATGTATTTTCAGGCACCCCAGCAAGTCCTACTGTCCAGGAATTTCAAGGAACCCCTATAACTCTGAGAGTGTAGTACGGATCCGTATGGTTCCATTTGTACACTCTCTGGGTTACAGACCGGTAAAGGGTACAATTGGAACCCCCTCAAGATACCCTGAAGGTCCCTGGTTGTCTGGATCCCACTTTGAGAACCATTGCAAATTCCTATGTTGATATTTAGTGAAGGAATTAAGGAAAGTATAATGATCAGTCATGTTTACCTGCCATCGTCCTGACCTCCAAGCGACACCAGGTACTTATCGCTGGGAGAGAAGGCCAGAGACTCCACCTTGGCTTTATGGAGCTGCATCCGGGCATGAAGTGCTCGCTTTGTGAAGTCCCAGATGATTATGTCCGCCTAGAATTCAAAATGTAATAATGAAAATAAATATAGCTACAAGCAGCTATAAGACGGGGTGAATATACATTGAGCTATATAAACATTGATGACTGATATTTATAATACATTTTAAATCACCCTAAATCAATTCTACCCAAGCCCTAGGTCAGCCCGAACCTGCTCATTTCTGTGTGGTTGACATGGCCAGGGGCGTAACTAGACATCAGAAGGCCCCGACACAGACTGGTCAGCGAGTGCCCCCGACAGAACGAATTGCGTGATGTATGGATAAAATGTGTATGAGTAATCTACAGAAATGTATTTTTCCAAAACCGGCCTCATGGTGGCGCTATAACAGGCCGTTGTGGAATATTTGGAGCAGAGGTTCGTTGTTGGCATCCAGGAAGTGTGTGTGCACAGTTTTGCATGGATCGGGCCAACGATTAACTGGTAATGGACAGACGTACACACACGCGGACACACACACGGACACACGGACAGACGGACGGAGTGCAAAACATACTCTCTCCCCATGCCTTCGGCCTGGTGGAAACAATAATAATTACAGTGAACCCCAGATTCGGCACAAACAAGGGACTAAATTATTCATCATTACACAATACTTTTATGAAACTGTACATTATTAGCAAATTCCCACAGCTCACTTCAAGTAAGGCGCTAACTGTTAAGTTGAAACTGTTCAAAACTTAAGATGGGGTATTTTCCTGTCCTGCCCTGGAAACCAAAATGAAAGATGTCAGCTACACTGACTAAAATTAGTCCATTTTAGGCCTCTCAAAATGCATGCGAGCTGTCCTTTCACATCCTGTTGATACCAACATTCAGCGTAAACAACCTTGGTGGTCTGTCAAAGCCACCTATACATCTGTGAGCTGCTATGTGGCTTTTCTTCCTTGTCAAGACATTGATATGGAAACAATACCACATATTGTACTGCAAGAAGACGAAAGAACACACAGTATTACATACAGGAGTAGGGTCAACTAAAATGTATATGCCTTTCCTGAAGAAAAAATAAATAAATAAAAATAAATAAATGATAAGGGCCCGAGCTTTGGACTAGTGTGAAGCACTATTGAAATCCAATGAATTATTATAAATATTATTTGTTTCACAAAAAAAACATTTTAACCCTAGAACACTAAACACAGGTGATTTTAACCCGGGCGATTATATTTTTGAATTTTTCTGATGTCTGAGGTGGGTGGGTCTTTCAGTACCTTCATGATTCTCAGTGACATCTTAGAGGTAGGTTTGTTTCCCTGCCCACACTATCACATTTCACCCGTGTTTAGTGATAGTGTACTTGTACTTGATAATGTACTTCTTTAATTTTGTTAATGTTTTTATTCACTGGACCAATCTCACATGTCACATGACTATGCACGTTCACCATGATAGTGTGCGTGCGTGCGTGTGGTGTGCGTGTGGTGTGCGTGCGTGCATGTGTGTGCGTGCGTGCATGGTGTGGGTGTGTGACAGTATACAGTATGTACAGTAGGACTGCACAATATCCTAATATAAAAGCAGCAAGTCTCTGTGTGTACATCTACGTACGTCTGTATAAGTAACTAAAGAACCGTTAACGTCTCTGTGTGTACATGTATACGTACGTCTATAATCCACATAACTAAAGAACCGTTCAAGTTCGAATTTGAACCGACTTCAAATTTGACACACGCGTTCCACACCACCACAGGGAGTGCAGTGCCCGGTGTCGAGTCTGTCGGATCGCTGGTTGTCCAGAACCAGCATAAAAGCCTCTGCCCGGGCTCTGGGCAGGACCCCTGCCCATGGGCTCTGGACATCTCCATTTATGGAGCTGGCCTGTTCTGACATCATAATTATGTTATGACATCTGCATATACTCCATAGTTGTCATGCCTGACAAATAACTCCATATATGGCCACGCCTCCAAATACCCATAGACATCAAATATAATTTTTAGCCCCTCCTATGTACAGCTTTTGTCCTCACACGTCTCAATATTTGCCATTGGCAATGGAAGGAGAAATTAGGTCAAACGTCTGCCAAATATGACGTAAATTTGTGGCAACACGAACATTAAATGCCATTGACAATGAAGGGATAATGTACGTCATATGTAGACGAGCAAATCGCCTAACCAATCACATAAATTCAGTTGTTCATGAGATTATGTATGATGATGTATAATGATAAGATAATGATCCAGTCTGGCAGTGTGCCGTGGGTTCGACTCCCATTCCCGGTGGCCTTTGCTGCATGTCACCTCCACATCTCTCTCCCCATTTCCTGTCAGCCTACTGTCTATCCCTCCATACAAATATAAAATAAAAAGCCGAAAAAGGAAAGAAAAAAAAGAGTCTCAAAGAATGTGTTGGTACCTCCACCATTGTGTGCCAAACAATTACAGTAACAGCACCAAAATGGTTTCCTGGAGCTGACCTGTGCTGACATTCCAAATGTTGATCTGACCTCATCAAACCCTCAAATGAACCAAGTTGGTACAACACATGGAACTCCATATGTGGAGCTGACTATCATCAACTGGATCTCCATATATGAAGATCACCACCCTGACCTCATCAAACTCTACATCTGACCTCACGGACACCAGATAAATAGTTTAGCTCCTGCTTCTTAACTGTGCCGTATGAAGAAGCCCTGTTGTTTCAGCGCGACCTCGCTCTTAAGAAGGTCACACAGAGAAATGCCAACCCGAAAACCTTCATTTGGCTAATTCCCCACCCCTGTGGAATTGCCCACACCTGCCAGTTGATTACTTACACGCTCCACCTAGCTTCCACAGTCACTTTGTACTAACTCAGTTACAGACAACCTTTGTTCATTGCAACATGCCGAAAGGTTCCCGAGCCTACCGCAAACCAATGCGTGGCACACAACAGCGTGCAGGAGCAGCTGAGATATACAAATTGCATAACTGGGTGGGCCATGCATTTCCAATTTGCATCATTAACGAGTAGGCCGGTGCCCAACAGGCACTGTTCTACTGTAACATTCCGGCAGTTTCTAAATACTGGGGACCCTTACTCAACGTTTCTAGCATAAAACGTTAGGGTACTCAAAATGCCCGTGTTCACATTGGGCTCTATGGGCTGGCAAGTAGACTACAACTCACAACCCTCCACTGACAAAACGGTCCCGGTGACACCGAACCGGGTCATAACCCGGGGCACCACTATAGGGGTTAATTCGGCCCTGATCCTCACATACAAAACACAGATGAGACAACTGTTCTGCATTGGGTGGTTTCCATGTAAATCTCTGTAGAAGTTGTTGTATTAAATAGAAATTTCACAAAATACCTTTCGTTTATGGGTAGGTTTCCTTCAAAACCTAGCTGCAGAACATTATTTGATGTGCTCCCATGAAGGACAGAAAATTCTAGAATTTTGCTGTTCTAGGCTCTAGGGGTGACGTAGGAAACCACGCCCATCGCGTATATATGCGGGCGTACATTTTCCACTTAGTAAACCTTGATCATCAGACTAAACCTTTAATTTTAGGCAGCTTTCCGTCAAAACACAATGACTGACAAATTGTTTGTTCTGCTTCTTCTTAGAACAGTGTGTAAGTATATCTTCTATTTTGCTCGATACTGTAAGACCCATTTTTAGATCAAAATATTAAACTTAACTGAACTGCATTTTATGTATTATTCAAAGGCTCATTATGTTTTTATATTTTAATTTCATTGATTTATTTTTCAACTTTATCTTTTGCATTTATTTTTAAACCGATAATTCTCTTTTTTCCCTCTATTTTGTATTTGCTGTGTCTCGGGACAACCATTGTTCTGTTACCTGATCTTCAGTCACGACACAGATTCCCCAGCAGATCTCTTTGAGAATTGTCAAAATCAATGAAACCATCACCTTACAATGCCCGGGAATTAATGGAGAAACTAATTATATTTACTGGTATAAGCAATGTCTGGGACAAATGCCCCAAGAAATGTCTGTTTCAATATATGCCAAAACAGTCTTTCATGGACAGTTTGACAACGCACGCTTCATTGTGAACGACATCAATGCTCAATACACTCTAACAATCAGAAATGTCAATAAAGATGATGAAGCAACATACTTCTGTGGAAAAGGAATCGGATCATGTGTTTCTATGGAATTTGACAACGGCACATATTTGGTTGTAAATGGTACAGTATCTCACCTTCATTCTCTATGGGCCTATCGGTCTTCTTCTTCTTCTACCACTTATCCGACTTAAAATGTACTGTTGACATAATGAACAATGATTACATACATAGGCCTATTGTGTCTTGTCAGTCAAAGTTATTGTAAGTTATTCTATTGCATTCACAGAGTCTCACCACGAGAGGTCGATCCACCAGACCTTGGTCCCACTCGGAGACAGGGTGACCCTCCAGTGCTGGGTTGTCTCTGGGAGTAGAGGAGATGATGCCCAGTGTACTGGAGGACACAATGTGTTCTGGTTCCGAAATGAGTCCCATGCTGGCACGGTTTCATCTCACTGGGACAGGAGTAGAGGATGTGAACCCAAGGCTGGTTCAGTTCCACAGAGATGTGTCTACAGCCTCTCCACAGACAGTGTCCTGTCCTCTGATGCTGGGATGTACTACTGTGCTGTGGCTGCATGTGGAGAGATACTCTTTGGCAAAGGAGTTAAGCTGGAAATAAGTAGGATATGCATTTGTTTTCAGGCTAAAGGCTATTAAACTAAACTATAACTAAAATGAAGAAAAAAAAATACAAATTCTAATATTCAAATTTTATGTCTCTACCTGATCTTTTTTATATAAAAGCAAAAGGCACATCTATAAATAAACAATATCAAAGTGCAACAAAAGGAGAAACATGTATTCAGCTGAAGGGAATTAAAAAACATGATACAAACACTGACATTACGGTATAGGTTCTGCATTTAAATAATTCACCATATGAAGAGATTTAAATTTGTAGTTCCAGGCTTGAAAGTTAAACACAATTTTAAAAGACAGTAATTGAATTAATATTCTATTGTTAATTTGTTTCATAAGAGAATCTATTATGATATGGTATTATACATATTCATGTTATGTAGTTGTTGTGTAAAGATATATATTTAACCGTTAACAGTTTTGATAGATTGTTTTCTCTCTGATTCCAGGTCCGAAGTTGGATCCTCATGTCATTGTCCTGGTGTTACTACTGGCATGCTCTGTGATCGCGATTGTTGTTCTTATTGTTGTTCTTATTTACACCAGAACTCAAAAAAATGTTTGTGAACATTGCCACGGTAAAATAGATTCCTTTCATTCCTATTATTCATTATAATCCATTATGTATCTACGTGTATATATATTGCTTATTTTTTTAAGTCACAATGGGTAATCTCCAACACATTATTCCTAAAGTACATTTCATGATATTAACCAAAAGTAAGTCGCAACAGACTTTTGGGTCCCAACTTCAGAAACACTGAATTATAAAGGTTTCTGCTTTTTTCTTACTTGTAGGAACACTGAACCCTTTGTCTCATCTTGGTCATGACCAGACAGCTGTCCATCAGTCATGTGAACAGGTAGGCCTAATACTGTTTGGCGTGTGTGTGTGTGTGTGTGTGTGTGTGTGTGTGTGTGTGTGTGTGTGTGCGCACACACACACACACACACACACACACACACACGAAGTCTAGCTCGTCAGTCAGTGTGCTTCAGTAACTCTGGTACGACCCCTGAATGCTGTCCTTAAAAAACACTGAACCAATAACTGTTCAGAGGACATTGTTCCTGGCTAGCTTCCCCATGCTGACAGTTAGGATGGAGATGACAAATTGTGTGCGTGTGCAAATGTATTTCCTCCTCTACATTTGTCAGACCACAGATCCAGACTCCACCTATCAGAATCTCCAACCAGCCACTATGGATGACGTCATGACCCAAACATCTAGAGTACAGCCTCATAAGTATGACCTCATGATCACCATTGTATTGATTGTTGTGTTGGTTAAATTATGCCTCTCTTTCTGCACCTACTGTCCTACTGCTTGTGCTCTCATCTCCTTCTAGGAAGAGATGGCAGCTTGGAGGTGCACACACCACAGGTCCAGACTCCACCTATCAGAGTCTACAAATAGCCACTATGGGTCAGGATACATATGATGTCCTGGCACAATCTGCAGTACAACCTCATACGTATGAACTCATAATTACCTCTTCATTGATTGGTTCTATTTGGCTCCTACTGTTACTCACTACATGCTCTCGTCTCCTTTCAGGAAGAGACAGCAGCGTGGAGGCCATTAGTGGGAGGAGCTTCACCTGGTTGGCTACTCTGGAGAGACTAATTAGTCTGTTTCTGTCTCTGCCCCCAGGTGTGCTCCTGGCTTTGTTTGATTTACCCTTAACCCTGCAAGACCCGGATATATTTCTAGTTGCAAAAAAGAGATTTCAACCTTACTACTACTTTGTACTCCTAGTACTTTGCAGAGGAAAATATGTTTAAACATTTTGCACATTTGGGGGATATCTTTCACAATAATAATGTACATGTTCTAGACATTCTAATGATCACAAAAAATATATATTACAGGCTTTTGTCAGGGTTAAACCTTAAAGGTTAAAAATTGTCCAGAGATTTTGAAGATGTGTGAATTTCTGCCTCTGTGGGGGTCTATTTATATGCAAATATCATGACCAATGGCATTGTAAGACTAAACAATGAACATCAATGATGTTTAGGTGAAAAAATAACTGGTCTTTATTTTCCATTCACATGCACTCCCTGGATACTAGGTTTCAGGGTAGTCTTTATTGTACAGGCAGGTACAAAGGCAGTAGCCTGGCTAATAAGCCAGACTCAAATCACACTGTCGTGTGGTATTTGCTTAGAGTAGGCCTATACTATCATTTTTGTTGCCAATGGCTGATTCGGTCTGGCTTATTAGCCAGGCTACAAAGGCAGGTATTTTGTACAGGCAGGAAGCCTACGTAAGAGATATATTTTCCTTCCGTTCAGATGTTGTAGCTACATTGGTGACCTCGGTACCCTGCAGGCTTTTATTTTTGTTTCGGCTCAAAGCTACTATACCCTTATCACTGATTTATGTTGTTTTTGTTAAATTTTCTTTCTCATTTACTTTATAAATAGTTTGATTCAATAAACCGTTTTAACTGACAACCTGTTTATTGTCTGAAGTTCATCACAGTTTGTTTGGTTGGCCTGGCACGCACGCACACACACACAGGCCGGGGGCACACCTTAGCACACACACACACACACACACACACACACACACACACACACACACACACACACACACACACACACACACACACACACACACACACACACACACACACACACACACACACACACACACACACACACACATACATACACACCAGCAAACCACACGACACAGGGGAAGCTGAGATAAAAGGTGTGAATTTACGGGGTGATTTTCTCAGATTCTTTCTCAAGCACTGGCTTTGTTAGCAGTGAGAGGCAGAGTAGAGAAGTAGTTTTCATTTATTTTATTTTATTTCATTGTGCATAGTAGTAGTAGCTAATGAAAAATGCACTATAAATATCCATGAAATAGCCTACTTTAAACTGAGTGAAGCAAAAATAGTAGTTACACTTTGTATATATTTTTATTCTCTTGTTAGTGATGTAGGTCTACTGTAGATAGGTATACACGATACTTTTATGAAACTGTACATTATTAGCAAATTCCCACAGCTCACTTCAAGTAAGGCGGCAACTGTTAAGTTGAAACTGTTCAAAACGTAATATGGGGTATTTTCCTGTCCTGCCCTGGAAACCAAAATGAAAGATGTCAGCTACACTGACTAAAATTAGTCCATTTTAGGCCTCTCAAAATGCATGCGAAAACCTAGTATTGCTCAGTGGTTTAGGGAGTTGTCATTGTGTCTTCCTCTGGAAAGAATCACGTATGCTTTAAAGAATAAACAGAAGATATTTGATAGGATATGGGGAAAGTTTATTCAGTATATTACGGTTAATGACTTGTCTTATTTAATGGGGGAAATTGTTTGATCTTGTTCTCTGCAGCTGTTTGTTTTTGGTCTTGTTTGTTGTTTGACTCTGTTATTGTTGCCATTCGAGTGCCATTATTATTATTATTATGTACGTACTGTATGTTGTTGTTTTGTTTTGTTTGGTTTTCATTTTGGGTAATTGTATTGTCTGCATATTGTGTATTGTTTTGTTTGTTGTATTGTCTGTTTGTACAAAAAAAAATGCAATAAATATATTGTTTAAAAAAAAATGCATGCGAGCTGTCCTTTCACATCCTGTTGATACCAACATTCAGCGTAAACAACCTTGGTGGTCTGTCAAAGCCACCTATACATCTGTGAGCTGCTATGTGGCTTTTCTTCCTTGTCAAGACATTGATATGGAAACAATACCACATATTGTACTGCAAGAAGACGAAAGAACACACAGTATTACATACAGGAGTAGGGTCAACTAAAATGTATATGCCTTTCCTGAAGAAAAAAAATAAAATAAAAATAAATAAATGATAAGGGCCCGAGCTTTGGACTAGTGTGAAGCACTATTGAAATCCAATGAATTATTATAAATATTATGTGTTTCACAAAAAAAACATTTTAACCCTAGAACACTAAACACGGGTGATTTTAACCCGGGCGATTATATTTTTGAAATTTTCTGATGTCTGAGGTGGGTGGGTCTTTCAGTACCTTCATGATTCTCAGTGACATATCTTAGAGGTAGGTTTGTTTCCCTGCCCACACTATCACATTTCACCCGTGTTTAATGATAGTGTACTTGTACTTGATAATGTACTTCTTTAATTTTGTTAATGTTTTTATTCACTGGACCAATCTCACATGTCACATGACTATGCACGTTCACCATGATAGTGTGCGTGCGTGCGTGTGGTGTGCGTGCGTGCATGTGTGTGCGTGCGTGGTGTGGGTGTGTGACAGTATACAGTATGTACAGTAGGACTGCACAATATCCTAATATAAAAGCAGCACGTCTCTGTGTGTACATGTATACGTACGTCTGTATAAGTAACTAAAGAACCGTTAACGTCTCTGTGTGTACATGTATACGTACGTCTGTATAAGTAACTAAAGAACCATTAACGTCTCTGTGTGTACATGTATACGTACATCTGTCGTCTGTATAACTAAAGAACCGTTAACGTCTCTGTGTGTACATGTATACGTACGTCTATAATCCACCTAACAAAAGAACCGTTCAAGTTCGAATTTGAACCGACTTCAAATTTGACAGACGCGTTCCACACCACCACAGGGAGTGCAGTGCCCGGTGTCAAGTCTGTCGGATCGCTGGTTGTCCAGAACCAGCATAAAAGCCTCTGCCCGGGCTCTGGGCAGGACCCCTGCCCATGGGCTCTGGACATCTCCCTATATACAGCTTTTAGCCTCACACGTCTCAATATTTGCCATTGACAATGGAAGGAGAAATTAGGTAAAACGTCTGGCAAATATGACGTAAATTTGTGGCAACACGAACATTAAATGCCATTGACAATGAAGGGAAAATGTACGTCATATGTAGACGAGCAAATCGGCTAACCAATCACATAAATTCAGTTGTTAATGAGATTATGTATGATGATGTATAATGATAAGAGCGCCCCTCACTTCACACGGGTGTGATATTTAGAAAAATCTTTTAAAATAGTTCAACTATAGCCAATCTACATGGACACGTTGTGAGCTTGTAGATCGGCTATTTTTCTAAATAGTAAAAATGGCAAACAGGTTTAGGGATAAGGGGTAAGGGGTGGCGCAAGATATAGCCTATAGTCTTGGCATGGCACCTTGGCTGGTGATCCAGTCTGGCAGTGTGCCGTGGGTTCGACTCCCGTTCCCGGTGGCCTTTGCTGCATGTCGCCTCCCCATCTCTCTCCCCATTTCCTGTCAGCCTACTGTCTATCCCTCCCAATATAAAATAAAAAGCAGAAAAAGGAAAGAAAAAAAAAAGAGTCTCAAAGAATGTGTTGGTACCTCCACCATTGTGTGCCAAACAATTACAGTAACAGCACCAAAATGGTTTCCTGGAGCTGACCTGTGCTGACATTCCAAATGTTGATCTGACCTCATCAAACCCTCAAATGAACCAAGTTGGTACAACACATGGAACTCCATATGTGGAGCTGACTATCATCACCTGGATCTCCATATATGAAGATCACCACCCTGACCTCATCAAACTCTACATCTGACCTCACGGACACCAGATAAATAGTTTAGCTCCTGCTTCTTAACTGTGCCGTATTAAGAAGCTCTGTTGTTTCAGAGCGACCTCGCTCTTAAGAAGGTCACACAGAGAAATGCCAACCAGAAAACCTTCATTTGGCTAATTCCCCACCCCTGTGGAATTGCCCACACCTGCCAGTTGATTACTTACACACTCAACCTAGCTTCCACAGTCACTTTGTACTAACTCAGTTACAGACAACCTTTGTTCATTGCAACATGCCGAAAGGTTCCCGAGCCTACCGCAAACCTATGCGTGGCACACAACAGCGTGCAGGAGCAGCTGAGTTATACAAATTGCATAACTGGGTGGGCCATGCATTTCCAATTTGCATCATTAACGAGTAGGCCGGTGCCCAACAGGCACTGTTCTACTGTAACATTCCGGCAGTTTCTAAATAATGGGGACCCTTACTCAACGTTTCTAGCATAAAACGTTAGGGTACTCAAAATGCCTGTGTTCACATTGGGCTCTATGGGCTGGCAAGTAGACTACAACTCACAACCCTCCACTGACAAAACGGTCCCGGTGACACCGAACCGGGTCATAGCCCGGGGAACCACTATAGGGGTTAATTCGGCCCTGATCCTCCCATACAAAACACAGACGAGACAACTGTTCTGCATGGGTGGTTTCCATGTAAATCTCTGTAGAAGTTGTTAAATAGAAATAGAAATTTCACGAAATACCTTTCGTTTATGGGTAGGTTTCCTTCAAAACCTAGCTGCAGAACATTATTTGATGTGCTCCCATGAAGGACAGAAAATTCTAGAATTTTGCTGTCCTAGGCTCTAGGGGTGACGTAGGAAACCACGCCCATCGCGTATATATGCGGGCGTACATTTTCCACTTAGTAAACCTTGATCATCAGACTAAACCTTTCATTTGAGGCAGCTTTCCGTCAAAACACAATGACTGACAAATTGTTTGTTTTGCTTCTTCTTAGAACAGTGTGTAAGTATATCTTCTATTTTGCTCGATACTGTAAGACCCATTTTTAGATCAAAATATTAAACTTAACTGAACTGCATTTTATGTATTATTCAAAGGCTCATTATGTTTTTAGATTTTAATTTCATTGATTTATTTTTCAACTTTATCTTTTGCATTTATTTTTAAACCGATAATTCTCTTTTTTCCCTCTATTTTGTATTTGCTGTGTCTCGGGACAACCATTGTTCTGCTACCTGATCTTCAGTCACGACACAGATTCCCCAGCAGATCTCTTTAAGAATTGTCAAAATCAGTGAAACCATCACCTTACAATGCCCGGGAATGAATGTAGAAACTAATTTTATTTACTGGTATAAGCAATGTCTGGGACAAATGCCCCAAGAAATGTCTGGTACATCAACATTTGGCAAAACAGTCTTTCGTGGACAGTTTGACAACGCACGCTTCATTGTGAACGAAAGCAATGCTCAAAACAGTCTAACAATCAGAAATGTCAATAAAGATGATGAAGCAACATACTTCTGTGGAAAAGGATCATCATTTTCTATGGAATTTGACAACGGCACATATTTGGTTGTAAATGGTACAGTATCTCACCTTCATTCTCTATGGGCCTATCGGTCTTCTTCTTCTTCTACCACTTATCCGACTTAAAATGTACTGTTGACATAATGAACAATGATTACATACATAGGCCTATTGTGTCTTGTCAGTCAAAGTTATTGTAAGTTATTCTATTGCATTCACAGAGTCTCACCACGAGAGGTCGATCCACCAGACCTTGGTCCCACTCGGAGACAGGGTGACCCTCCAGTGCTGGGTTGTCTCTGGGAGTAGAGGAGATGATGCCCAGTGTACTGGAGGACACAATGTGTTCTGGTCCCGAAATGAGTCCCATGCTGGCACGGTTTCATCTCACTGGGACAGGAGTAGAGGATGTGAACCCAAGGCTGGTTCAGTTCCACAGAGATGTGTCTACAGCCTCTCCACAGACAGTGTCCTGTCCTCTGATGCTGGGATGTACTACTGTGCTGTGGCTGCATGTGGAGAGATACTCTTTGGCAAAGGAGTTAAGCTGGAAATAAGTAGGATATGCATTTGTTTTCAGGCTAAAGGCTATTAAACTAAACTATAACTAAAATGAAGAAAAAAAAATACAAATTCTAATATTCAAATTTTATGTCTCTACCTGATCTTTTTTATATAAAAGCAAAATCTATAGTTTATCTATAAATAAACAATATCAAAGTGCAACAAAAGGAGAAACATGTATTCAGCTGAAGGGAATTAAAAAACATGATACAAACACTGACATTACGGTATAGGTTCTGCATTTAAATAATTCACCATATGAAGAGATTTAAATTTGTAGTTCCAGGCTTGAAAGTTAAACACAATTTTAAAAGACAGTAATTGAATTAATATTCTATTGTTAATTTGTTTCATAAGAGAATCTATTATGATATGGTATTATACATATTCATGTTATGTAGTTGTTGTGTAAAGATATATATTTAACCGTTAACAGTTTTGATAGATTGTTTTCTCTCTGATTCCAGGTCCGAAGTTGGATCCTCATGTCATTGTCCTGGTGTTACTACTGGCATGCTCTGTGATCGCGATTGTTGTTCTTATTGTTGTTCTTATTTACACCAGAACTCAAAAAAATGTTTGTGAACATTGCCACGGTAAAATAGATTCCTTTCATTCCTATTATTCATTATAATCCATTATGTATCTACGTGTATATATATTGCTTATTTTTTTAAGTCACAATGGGTAATCTCCAACACATTATTCCTAAAGTACATTTCATGATATTAACCAAAAGTAAGTCGCAACAGACTTTTGGGTCCCAACTTCAGAAACACTGAATTAAAAAGGTTTCTGCTTTTTTCTTACTTGTAGGAACACTGAACCCTTTGTCTCATCTTGGTCATGACCAGACAGCTGTCCATCAGTCATGTGAACAGGTAGGCCTAATACTGTTTGGCGTGTGTGTGTGTGTGTGTGTGTACACACACACACACACACACACACACACACACGAAGTCTAGCTCGTCAGTCAGTGTGCTTCAGTAACTCTGGTACGACCCCTGAATGCTGTCCTTAAAAAACACTGAACCAATAACTGTTCAGAGGACATTGTTCCTGGCTAGCTTCCCCATGCTGACAGTTAGGATGGAGATGACAAATTGTGTGCGTGTGCAAATGTATTTCCTCCTCTACATTTGTCAGACCACAGATCCAGACTCCACCTATCAGAATCTCCAACCAGCCACTATGGATGACGTCATGACCCAAACATCTAGAGTACAGCCTCATAAGTATGACCTCATGATCACCATTGTATTGATTGTTGTGTTGGTTAAATTATGCCTCTCTTTCTGCACCTACTGTCCTACTGCTTGTGCTCTCATCTACTTCTAGGAAGAGATGGCAGCTTGGAGGTGCACACACCACAGGTCCAGACTCCACCTATCAGAGTCTACAAATAGCCACTATGGGTCAGGATACATATGATGTCCTGGCACAATCTGCAGTACAACCTCATACGTATGAACTCATAATTACCTCTTCATTGATTGGTTCTATTTGGCTCCTACTGTTACTCACTACATGCTCTCGTCTCCTTTCAGGAAGAGACAGCAGCGTGGAGGCCATTAGTGGGAGGAGCTTCACCTGGTTGGCTACTCTGGAGAGACTAATAAGTCTGTTTCTGTCTCTGCCCCCAGGTGTTCTCCTGGCTTTGTTTGATTTACCCTTAACCCTGCAAGACCCGGATATATTTCTAGTTGCAAAAAAGAGATTTCAACCTTACTACTACTTTGTACTCCTAGTACTTTGCAGAGGAAAATATGTTTAAACATTTTGCACATTTGGGGGATATCTTTCACAATAATAATGTACATGTTCTAGACATTCTAATGATCACAAAAAATATATATTACAGGCTTTTGTCAGGGTTAAACCTTAAAGGTTAAAAATTGTCCAGAGATTTTGAAGATGTGTGAATTTCTGCCTCTGTGGGGGTCTATTTATATGCAAATATCATGACCAATGGCATTGTAAGACTAAACAATGAACATCAATGATGTTTAGGTGAAAAAATAACTGGTCTTTATTTTCCATTCACATGCACTCCCTGGATACTAGGTTTCAGGGTAGTCTTTATTGTACAGGCAGGTACAAAGGCAGTAGCCTGGCTAATAAGCCAGACTCAAATCACACTGTCGTGTGGTATTTGCTTAGAGTAGGCCTATACTATCATTTTTGTTGCCAATGGCTGATTCGGTCTGGCTTATTAGCCAGGCTACAAAGGCAGGTATTTTGTACAGGCAGGAAGCCTACGTAAGAGATATATTTTCCTTCCGTTCAGATGTTGTAGCTACATTGGTGACCTCGGTACCCTGCAGGCTTTTATTTTTGTTTCGGCTCAAAGCTACTATACCCTTATCACTGATTTATGTTGTTTTTGTTAAATTTTCTTTCTCATTTACTTTATAAATAGTTTGATTCAATAAACCGTTTTAACTGACAACCTGTTTATTGTCTGAAGTTCATCACAGTTTGTTTGGTTGGCCTGGCACGCACGCGCACACACGCACGCACACACACACAGGCCGGGGGCACACCTTAGCACACACACACACACACACACACACACACACACACACATACACACCAGCAAACCACACGATACAGGGGAAGCTGAGATAAAAGGTGTGAATTTACGGGGGGGATTTTCTCAGATTCTTTCTCAAGCACTGGCTTTGTTAGCAGTGAGAGGCAGAGTAGAGAAGTAGTTTTCATTTATTTTATTTTATTTCATTGTGCATAGTAGTAGTAGCTAATGAAAAATGCACTATAAATATCCATGAAATAGCCTACTTTAAACTGAGTGAAGCAAAAATAGTAGTTACACTTTGTATATATTTGTATTCTCTTGTTAGTGATGTAGGTCTACTGTAGATAGGTATACACAATACTTTTATAAAATTATTAGCAAATTCCCACAGCTCACTTCAAGTAAGGCGCCAACTGTTAAGTTGAAACTGTTCAAAATGTAATATGGGGTATTTTCCTGTCCTGCCCTGGAAACCAAAATGAAAGATGTCAGCTACACTGACTAAAATTAGTCCATTTTAGGCCTCTCAAAATGCATGCGAGCTGTCCTTTCACATCCTGTTGATACCAACATTCAGCGTAAACAACCTTGGTGGTCTGTCAAAGCCACCTATACATCTGTGAGCTGCTATGTGGCTTTTCTTCCTTGTCAAGACATTGATATGGAAACAATACCACATATTGTACTGCAAGAAGACGAAAGAACACACAGTATTACATACAGGAGTAGGGTCAACTAAAATGTATATGCCTTTCCCGAAGAAAAAAGAAATAAAGAAAAATAAAGAAATGATAAGGGCCCGAGCTTTGGACTAGTGTGAAGCACTATTGAAATCCAATGAATTATTATAAATATTATTTGTTTCACAAAAAAAACATTTTAACCCTAGAACACTAAACACGGGTGATTTTAACCCGGGCGATTATATTTTTGAATTTTTCTGATGTCTGAGGTGGGTGGGTCTTTCAGTACCTTCATGATTCTCAGTGACATCTTAGAGGTAGGTTTGTTTCCCTGCCCACACTATCACATTTCACCCGTGTTTAGTGATAGTGTACTTGTACTTGATAATGTACTTCTTTAATTTTGTTAATGTTTTTATTCACTGGACCAATCTCACATGTCACATGACTATGCACGTTCACCATGATAGTGTGCGTGCGTGCGTGTGGTGTGCGTGCGTGTGGTGTGCGTGCGTGCATGTGTGTGCGTGCGTGCGTGGTGTGGGTGTGTGACAGTATACAGTATGTACAGTAGGACTGCACAATATCCTAATATAAAAGCAGCAAGTCTCTGTGTGTACATGTATACGTACGTCTGTATAAGTAACTAAAGAACCGTTAACGTCTCTGTGTGTACATGTATACGTACGTCTGTATAAGTAACTAAAGAACCATTAACGTCTCTGTGTGTACATGTATACGTACGTCTGTCGTCTGTATAACTAAAGAACCGTTAACGTCTCTGTGTGTACATGTATACGTACGTCTATAATCCACATAACTAAAGAACCGTTCAAGTTCGAATTTGAACCGACTTCAAATTTGACACACGCGTTCCACACCACCACAGGGAGTGCAGTGCCCGGTGTCGAGTCTGTCGGATCGCTGGTTGTCCAGAACCAGCATAAAAGCCTCTGCCCGGGCTCTGGGCAGGACCCCTGCCCATGGGCTCTGGACATCTCCATTTATGGAGCTGGCCTGTTCTGACATCATAATTATGTTATGACATCTGCATATACTCCATAGTTGTCATGCCTGACAAATAACTCCATATATGGCCACGCCTCCAAATACCCATAGACATCAAATATAATTTTTAGCCCCTCCTATGTACAGCTTTTGTCCTCACACGTCTCAATATTTGCCATTGGCAATGGAAGGAGAAATTAGGTCAAACGTCTGCCAAATATGACGTAAATTTGTGGCAACACGAACATTAAATGCCATTGACAATGAAGGGATAATGTACGTCATATGTAGACGAGCAAATCGCCTAACCAATCACATAAATTCAGTTGTTCATGAGATTATGTATGATGATGTATAATGATAAGATAATGATCCAGTCTGGCAGTGTGCCGTGGGTTCGACTCCCGTTCCCGGTGGCCTTTGCTGCATGTCACCTCCCCATCTCTCTCCCCATTTCCTGTCAGCCTACTGTCTATCCCTCCATACAAATATAAAATAAAAAGCCGAAAAAGGAAAGAAAAAAAAGAGTCTCAAAGAATGTGTTGGTACCTCCACCATTGTGTGCCAAACAATTACAGTAACAGCACCAAAATGGTTTCCTGGAGCTGACCTGTGCTGACATTCCAAATGTTGATCTGACCTCATCAAACCCTCAAATGAACCAAGTTGGTACAACACATGGAACTCCATATGTGGAGCTGACTATCATCACCTGGATCTCCATATATGAAGATCACCACCCTGACCTCATCAAACTCTACATCTGACCTCACGGACACCAGATAAATAGTTTAGCTCCTGCTTCTTAACTGTGCCGTATGAAGAAGCCCTGTTGTTTCAGCGCGACCTCGCTCTTAAGAAGGTCACACAGAGAAATGCCAACCCGAAAACCTTCATTTGGCTAATTCCCCACCCCTGTGGAATTGCCCACACCTGCCAGTTGATTACTTACACGCTCCACCTAGCTTCCACAGTCACTTTGTACTAACTCAGTTACAGACAACCTTTGTTCATTGCAACATGCCGAAAGGTTCCAGAGCCTACCGCAAACCAATGCGTGGCACACAACAGCGTGCAGGAGCAGCTGAGTTATACAAATTGCATAACTGGGTGGGCCATGCATTTCCAATTTGCATCATTAACGAGTAGGCCGGTGCCCAACAGGCACTGTTCTACTGTAACATTCCGGCAGTTTCTAAATAATGGGGACCCTTACTCAACGTTTCTAGCATAAAACGTTAGGGTACTCAAAATGCCCGTGTTCACATTGGGCTCTATGGGCTGGCAAGTAGACTACAACTCACAACCCTCCACTGACAAAACGGTCCCGGTGACACCGAACCGGGTCATAACCCGGGGCACCACTATAGGGGTTAATTCGGCCCTGATCCTCACATACAAAACACAGATGAGACAACTGTTCTGCATTGGGTGGTTTCCATGTAAATCTCTGTAGAAGTTGTTGTATTAAATAGAAATTTCACGAAATACCTTTCGTTTATGGGTAGGTTTCCTTCAACACCTAGCTGCAGAACATTATTTGATGTGCTCCCATGAAGGACAGAAAATTCTAGAATTTTGCTGTCCTAGGCTCTAGGGGTGACGTAGGAAACCACGCCCATCGCGTATATATGCGGCCGTACATTTTCCACTTAGTAAACCTTGATCATCAGACTAAACCTTTCATTTGAGGCAGCTTTCCGTCAAAACACAATGACTGACAAATTGTTTGTTCTGCTTCTTCTTAGAACAGTGTGTAAGTATATCTTCTATTTTGCTCGATACTGTAAGACCCATTTTTAGATCAAAATATTAAACTTAACTGAACTGCATTTTATGTATTATTCAAAGGCTCATTATGTTTTTAGATTTTAATTTCATTGATTTATTTTTCAACTTTATCTTTTGCATTTATTTTTAAACCGATAATTCTCTTTTTTCCCTCTATTTTGTATTTGCTGTGTCTCGGGACAACCATTGTTCTGCTACCTGATCTTCAGTCACGACACAGATTCCCCAGCAGATCTCTTTAAGAATTGTCAAAATCAGTGAAACCATCACCTTACAATGCCCGGGAATGAATGTAGAAACTAATTTTATTTACTGGTATAAGCAATGTCTGGGACAAATGCCCCAAGAAATGTCTGGTACATCAACATTTGGCAAAACAGTCTTTCGTGGACAGTTTGACAACGCACGCTTCATTGTGAACGAAAGCAATGCTCAAAACACTCTAACAATCAGAAATGTCAATAAAGATGATGAAGCAACATACTTCTGTGGAAAAGGATCATCATTTTCTATGGAATTTGACAACGGCACATATTTGGTTGTAAATGGTACAGTATCTCACCTTCATTCTCTATGGGCCTATCGGTCTTCTTCTTCTTCTACCACTTATCCGACTTAAAATGTACTGTTGACATAATGAACAATGATTACATACATAGGCCTATTGTGTCTTGTCAGTCAAAGTTATTGTAAGTTATTCTATTGCATTCACAGAGTCTCACCACGAGAGGTCGATCCACCAGACCTTGGTCCCACTCGGAGACAGGGTGACCCTCCAGTGCTGGGTTGTCTCTGGGAGTAGAGGAGATGATGCCCAGTGTACTGGAGGACACAATGTGTTCTGGTCCCGAAATGAGTCCCATGCTGGCACGGTTTCATCTCACTGGGACAGGAGTAGAGGATGTGAACCCAAGGCTGGTTCAGTTCCACAGAGATGTGTCTACAGCCTCTCCACAGACAGTGTCCTGTCCTCTGATGCTGGGATGTACTACTGTGCTGTGGCTGCATGTGGAGAGATACTCTTTGGCAAAGGAGTTAAGCTGGAAATAAGTAGGATATGCATTTGTTTTCAGGCTAAAGGCTATTAAACTAAACTATAACTAAAATGAAGAAAAAAAAATACAAATTCTAATATTCAAATTTTATGTCTCTACCTGATCTTTTTTTTATATTAAAGCAAAAGGCACATCTATAAATAAACAATATCAAAGTGCAACAAAAGGAGAAACATGTATTCAGCTAAAGGGACTTAAAAAACATGATACAAACACTGACATTACAGTATAGGTTCCGCATTTAAATAATTCACCATATGAAGAGATTTAAATTTGTAGTTCCAGGCTTGAAAGTTAAACGTACTGAAAGTTGAAAGTATTGTTCATTTGTTTCATAAGAGAATCTATTATGATAAGGTATTATACATATTCATGTTATGTAGTTGTTGTGTAAAGATATATATTTAACCGTTAACAGTTTTGATATATTGTTTTCTCTCTGATTCCAGGTCAGAAGTTAGATCCTCATGTCATTGTCCTGGTCGTACTGGTGTTACTACTGGCATGCTCTGTGATCACGATTGTTGTTCTTATTTACACCAGAACTCAAAAAAATGTTTGTGAACATTGCCACGGTAAAATAGATTCCTTTCATTCCTATTATTCATTATAATCCATTATGTACAGTATATATATATATATATATATTGCTTCTTCTTTTTATTCCATTATTTGTAAAGTCACAATGGGTAATCTCCAACACATTATTCCTAAAGTATATTTCACCAAATATATATAGATATTAACCAAAAGTAAGTCGCAACAGACTTTTGGGTCCCAACTTCAGAGACATTGAATTATAAAGGTTTCTGCTTTTTTCTTACTTGTAGGAACACTGAACCCTTTGTCTCATCTTGGTCATGACCAGACAGCTGTCCATCAGTCAAGTGAACAGGTACAGTAGGCCTAATGATTTTTCAAGCAACCAAATCCAGTATAGGAGTAAATACTGTTTGGCAATAGTCAGGCAGGAAATTGACATGATAGTTCAGTTGGTGATCCAAGCATGAAATTTGGCACAGATGACCTTCATAACACCCTACTGTTATTGATAATCAACCTGGGGCCACGCAGAATTCCAACATTTTCAAGATTGCCGCCAGATTAAAAAATAGCTCCACCTCGTTCCCCTTTCCCATATGTGTATGTGTGTGTGTGTGTGTGTGTGTGTGTGTGTGTGTGTGTGTGTGTGTGTGTGTGTGTGTGTGTGTGTGTGTATATATATATATATATATATATATACTGTATATATACTGTGTATATATATATATATATATATATATATATATATATATATATATACTGTATATATACTGTGTATATATATATATATATATATATATATATATATATATATATAATTTGTGTGCAAAATGGAATGAGGCGTGATCGGGGCTGGGGTAAAATACGACTATTCTGTCTTCCCACCCGGTCTCGTCTCTTGCCGTTCGGCACGGTAACCCCAGCTGGGGGTTATATGTTCTTCTCCCTGACTGCTAGTACTAACTACTCAGGCATCGTGTAGGCCAGGGTTATGGTCAGTCAAGAATCAATACCGTTATCTGTCTTTATTAATTCAAATGGAATGATTTAATCACGACTCTGACACGACTAAAGTGATTTTGTTCTCTGGTATACATTTCTTATTCCCCCAGGATGGTGATGATGCTGTTAAAGAAGTGCACTATGCAGCATTGGACTTCCCTGCAAGGAAAGCTAAAGGAAAGAAAAAAATTAAGAAGCGAGAATTGAACTCTGAGTGTATATACTCTGGTGTGAGATTAGACTGGCAGTGAAGCACTTCAAAATGGTCAGCTATCACACCTAACATTACCAGTAGTCTAGATTAGATTTAATGACTTTACAACAACAACACCTCTGTGTGTATTTTTATGCTCATGTCCTGGTTTCTCCTCCCTATTGGCCCGACGCCTTATTCAGTTCAATTGGAAATCAGCTATTCCCCCATCACATCGACGCTGTGATGGCACACCTAAAACTTGAGAAGCTCAAATATTCCACCAGGGGCTCCGCCCAGAAATTCTATAAGGTTTAGCAGCCATTTTTTGACTATTTTAAACAAAGAATCCCGGCTGAGGATGTTCAGCTGTAGGACAGCTGTCTAATAGTTTATTTATTCTTGTATAGCAAGTGACGATCTGTTTGAGAACATTGTAATGTGATGCAATATGATTATTATTTCCTTAATACTTTTATTTTACTTTATTTTATTGTGTCTGTTTTGGTCCTGTATTTCAGTCTTTTTTTATTTACTTATTTTTCTCAAGGCGTTCTTAATGTATTGTATGCTTATGTGTAGTCTAGTGGTGTATATATGTTGGTATGTCTTGTTGTGTGTAGAAAAACCAATAAAAACAATTTAATAATAATAATGTCCTGGTGTCATTATTAAATAGCCAAATTCAAGCTCCAGGCAACGCTTGGATTGAAACAAAGATATTTATTGAGTATAAATATCTATGTATATTGTTTATATAATGTATATTTTGGCATCAAGGTGCTGTCTCAATTCATTCATTGCCTGTATGCATGAAAATATGTATAATAAATAATATGCCAAATAGATATTACAGGGAATTAAATAGCAAGAACTATTATATCTATCTTAAAAACTGTTTTAATTGCATTTAATTGTTCCTTTTGCACTTTGTCTTACACTTTATGTAAAGCACTTTGAATTGCCTTGTTGAAATGTGCTGTACAAACAACAATTGCCTAAAAAGAGCCAAATTTTTCAAAACAAAAGTTTCCGACAGTGTGTACATGGGTCCTTTTCTTTGTTTTTCAAAGATACACATTTATTATACACTTTTGTCCTACGCACCTGTCACCAACCTTTTGAGGTGTGCATCGAAAAACAAATGCAAAACAAGACATTGCACTACAGGATATAATTTGCTAAACATGTTACTTCCCTATGTTAGTTGGCCTGCGTGTTATTGTGTCTTCTTGTGTGAGAGCTACAATATGTGGTATAGTTTCCATGTCAATGCTTTGCAGGAAACAAGAAAGCCACATAGCAGCAGCTCTCAGAATTACGTAGTTTGTGGTTGGCCATACCACTGCCTTTGACTGTTTGACAGACCACCAAGACTACTAATGCTGGTGTGAACAGGATACTGTATGTAGCTCGGATAATTTTAGTCAAGTGTGGTTAGTGCCTTACTTGAAGCTGGCTGTGAGATTTTGCAAGTAGCCTACAATACAATATTCATAAAAGGATTGTAGATCTCTCACAAGATGGTAACAATAAGTATTGCTACCATCTTGTGAGTTATGTACAATACAGAATATTTTTTGCGAGTACATTGTTACACTGTTTAAAGTATTTTATGGATATTTATATTTAGTATAGTTTTTTCATGGACTATGCATGATGAAATGAATTAATTCAAACTGACAGAGTTTGAGGAAGAGGCAGAGATAAATGGCCCTGTGTGTGTGTGTGTGTGTGTGTGTGTGTGTGTGTGTGTGTGTGTGTGTGTGTGTGTGTGTGTGTGTGTGTGTGTGAGAGAACCTATCCTTTCTTACATGTGCATGGTTGTGTGCATAACTGTCTCCTCCTTTCACCTTAGGTAAGAAGTTTGATATGAGGCCCCAAGGTCCTATACAGGTCTTCTACAGAGGCCCCATAACTGTACTGCCCTCAACCGCAAAACAAAGCAGAGGGTCATGCAGACAGCATGTGTGAGCTTAAACACCGTCCAGGAATTAGCCTTCTACAGCCAGTGATTCTCAAACATTTTCATGTCAAGGACCCCCACAATTATATGTATTTGGTTGCAGACCCCCATCTCAAAAATATTGTGTTGCGGGGACCTCTAGAAGATAATGTTCACGATTTATTAAAATGAGTTCATAGCCAAAGTATAAAATATGTGCAACGCTATATAATGTTTTACAGTACAAGTCACACATAGCCAGCATTGTTCATACAGTAGGTCACATTCTATTCAACTGTTATAACAGCTCAAGGCGGTACATTTCAAAATGTTAGCCTTTCTTTCATTGTCAATATCAAACGATATTTGTATAGCATTACTGCAATTGTTAACATTTCAGTTTTGTGCGCATGAACAACCGTTCTCTGTGATGGTGTCAATTTGAGCTGCTGTTTTGACAGTTGTGTGTACGGAATTTAATACAGTATATAAATGTTTTAATACATTCGAAAGTCCAAAGTTGCACCTTGCTTATAAAATGGTCTAACCTCCAAATCTCTTATTAGGCCGACTTTGGCTAATGTTGTAATGTTGACTGCTACTTAACAGTCCTGACAGAATCATCAAGTCACAGTATTTTTGGTGTATCATACTGCCTCCATGTGGACAGAATAGGGCATTACATCATCAAAATAAGACATGTAGGCCTTTGCCGTGTCTTCCCCCGATCTCTCTCCCCATTTCCTGTCAGACTACTTTCATCCTATCAATAAAGGCAGAAAAAGCCAAAACAAGAACATTTTTAATAAAAGGACATGTATGCAGGTGGAGTGCTGTCTCTGGCACAGTTTTTCCTTTCTATCGTTAGAAAGTAGTTTCACTCTTTCACTCTACAAACGGTGGGTGTTGTTAAACAATGGAGAAAAAAAACAACCTCTGGTCAGAATGGGACAGATTTATTTTGGGGAGGTTAGGCCGAGGGTTTGAGTACCGTATGAAGATTGTAGTGTAGGTCCTCCTGAGCTTGGACGGTGTTTCTAGGGAGAGACTGGGCGGGGGAACCTCCACCTGAGAATGGCCCCGTCAGCACTGGTGGTGACCAGCGTGCGGTTGTTGGTGCAGATCTTGACACTGGTGATGCTGCCGCTGTGGCCGACGCCCACATGGGTCACCTCGCCATCCATGTAGTTCCACACCTTCACCAGCTGGTCGTCTCCACCTGGACGTGACGGACGTAGAGGAGACAAGAACCATTACAAAGGGTGCAGCAGTTACTCAAACATCACTGATCTAGAATCTGAACCGTGTGCTGCTTATTTTTAGTTGTCTCTGATCTAGGATCATGCTCCTTACTATTGGTTGATAGTAATTAATTGGCTATGATTGACTTAGACAATTTTTGGCCCTGGGTAGCCACGGCCAACAGTGGTGTAGATCTGTGCTCCAAGGAGCATACTTTTGTAGATTCATATGTTTTTAATGCAATCACGTTTGGGGGGGGGTGAGTGAGAATGTTAATTATTAGTATTGTGTAACATCAACAAGAACAATTGACGGTGTTATTATTTGCCATACCTGTGACAAAATGCTGCCCATCTTGTGAGATGTGCATTCCATTGATGGCTCCAGACTGGGAGCCCTCGAGCTCTCTGATGGCCGAGCCATCATACACCTCCCAGTAACCAATCTGAGCAGAGACAAATGACAAACATAGTACATTAAAACCACAAATCCTGTCAGTAAATTAAATTCAATGACTAGTGTTTTGTAACCACTGCTATATGTTATGTGTCTTAACCACAAGGCCATTGGCACACAATCTTAACCAACAGCGAATGAGTAATTGATCAAAGACGTATATAATTAAGAGTTACCCTCTCTCAGAATTAAGAGCACAATAATCACCAATACTTACCAAAGCTTTAAGCAATGATGCCTCCGTATTATTATGCTGTTGTTCTATTTTTTCCTAATTGGTTTCTATTCAGGTGAGTTTCTGTCATTCATCTGTATCCCTAAACTAAAACATTATTGCATTTAGTATGCTTATTATGCCTCTATATGCAAATGAGCAGTCATCTTGTCATGTACACAGTTTTCTGCTCTGAATGACAGTTATTGTCCCTGGAGGTTTTGCAGTTGACGATGCAACGGAGCCTCTCAAAATGAAATTATTGGTTGAAGTTAATTATTGCGCAGGTTCATTTTCACCTGTCTTTGTCCAGATCTCTGAGGACAATCAGTTCTTCTACTGCGGTAAGTTCATTTTCTTGTTATGTAAAAGACTAAACTAATTACAGCTACAACCCTGAAAAGAGTGGACAATAAGGATCATTGCTATTTTTGGGGGAGTAAACATTTATGGAACATTTTAGGAAAAATGTCACTTAGTGACATGCCCAATATAGGGTTAATGTGGAGACCTCTCACCGTCACAGCTTCTCGCCAGGGCTCAGTGTGATCAAGCAGTTTCAAAAGCCCTGACATCTCTCTAGAATAGGTTATATCTGGTTCTGAATCGTACCTTCCTGTCTGTGCCGCTGGTGACGATCTGGAATTCTTCTGGGTGGTAGCACACACATCTGAACAGCGTGTTGGCCAGCACCATCTGATTCCTCACAAACCGCCTGTGGTAGTAAGAGACACAGGAAACAGAGAAGCAGAGTAGACAACAAGAGTTATTATTATAGTAGGAAGAAGTTGTGCATGTGGGCAAAACGCAAGCCAAAAGACAGTATAAATCATAGAAAATCACATAAGACATTGACACATAAATGTGCACTGCTTAAAAAATAAAAATAAAATGCACTGCTTTTGGACATTCGGGCTACAAAAAATACATATTATTGGAAGTCCATGTTATTATATTTATGGTTGCATTTGCATTCAGAAAATGGTGCGTGTGCGCGCGTGCGCGCGTGCGCGCGTGCGTGCGTACACTTCAATTTACAATTTAGGCATTTAGCAGACGCTCTTAATCCAGAGCGACTTACATTAAGCAAGAACAAAAAAGCATGGGTATACATCACATAAAAACATTTATCATGAAACATGCGTAAGCTAAGAAAGTAACAGTGGAATATCTATAATGAAACTATACATATAAGCTATACATCTATACTACTATGCTATACATATGTACTATGACGTGCTATGACAATAGCACATACAATGCACTTATGCTGTCTACATAACATGCTATAAGTCTGTATCAAATGCTATCTAAGTCTACAGAATTGCTATCTAAGGGGGGTGGGGTAAGTGCTATGGGCCATGATGGAGTCTGAAAAGGTGGGTTTTCAGACTACGGCGGAAGATTGGGAGTGATGCTGCAGTTCTGACTGCAATGGGAAGTGCATTCCACAGTTTTGGAGCCAGAAGGGAGAAGAGTTTGGGACGTGTGGAGTGTTGTCCCGGCGTTTTTAGTGAGGGTACTTCCAGCTTCCCTGCGTTGGCTGATCTGAGTGAGCGGGAGGGTTTGTAGGGTTCGATCATACTTGCAAGATATGGGGGAGCCATACCTTTGGTTGCTTTGAATGCCAGCATCAGAGTTTTGTATTCTGTGCGGGCAGCGACCGGGAGCCAGTGGAGGGAACGGAGCAGGGGGGAGACATGTGAGAATTTTGGCTGGTTGAAGACCAAGCGAGCTGCGGCATTTTGGATCAGCTGGAGAGGTTTAAGTGCACATGCTGGTAGGCCAGTAAGGAGGGAGTTACAATAGTCAAGTTTTGACAAGACTGTTGTCTGGATTAGGAGCTGGGCTGATTCCTGGGTGAGGAATGGTCTAATTCGTCGTATGTTATAGAGTGTGATTCCAAGTGCATACGTGCCGTGTGTGCATTTGGATACTCACACTAAGTCCCAAATGATGCAGGCGCCGTCAGAGCTGGCCGTGACGCACTCTGTGTCGTCGCTCTTGATCTTGATGGAGTTGACGGCAGCCTTGTGCTCCTTCATGGTCTCCTGCAGCCGATGGCGGCCCTGCAGGAGCTCCCACACGCGCACCTGCAGCATGAAGGAACTTTTTCATTTGCATGATAATAAATGTATGCCTATATTCCGCAATTTCTGCACTGATCAAATTCCAACATGGAATAAATGTTTATTCTACTTTTTATTCTACTCAAAGCATAGCATATGTGTGCATTAAATATTGTCATATTAATTTAGAATATGTTTTATTTTCCCTTGATTATATTTTGTAATATATTGCTTTATGTGGAGAATTGCTACTCATAAGAGGAAGCTTTTTTGAAATATGTATTTTTGTTGTGGTTAAGTGGCTCAGTAGTTAAGTGGTTAATGATATGACTTTATCGTTATCACAGTCCATCATAGCAGTAAAATCTAGATGAAAACTTAGTAGTGATTCAGTTCAAACAGGTCTTATTCACATTTAGTCCCTCAACCGCACAAGTGGTCAGGAATAATTAGAACAGTTTATTACACCGTTTTGTTGAATACTCTAAGATTCTGATGGGCAACACTGGATGTCAATGGACAGGCAGCTTGGGCTGAAACAACCAAATATGGAGATGCCTGACTTCATAGACTTTGTGCCTATTTCAGATGCGCAATAACACGGGTAAAAACCCAAATTGGGACAATGGAGGAAGTGCAGTAACTTGAAGACATGAAGACGTTGTCACTGGAACACTGAGTCTAGTCCCATATCATGGCGAATAAAAACGAGGGATCTCGAGGTGGTGAACATTATGAAGCCATGACACCTGCTACTGACCTGTCCCTCTCCCCCACCGCTGATGATCCTCCTGCAGTCCCTGGTGGCTGCGATGGAAGTCACACCCATGCTGTGTGCGTTGTGGATGACTAGCATGACCCGGCCACTCTCCGGAGCAAACACCCTGATGTTGCCATCGTTCCACGCTAGGGGCGTACACAGAGACAGTCAGGTCCCTCGTTATGGATTGGAGATTTTGTGTTGCTTTGTCAACTATGCTTTTGTTCCTCAAGCACTCAGCACCATTACGATTTATGAAAAGGTATATTGGCATTATAGGGTTTTGTATCTCGGTCAATGGTTATTGACAAATACAAAAATACATGATCTTAACTATATGAATAGATAAACTAAAGAAGAGAATAGATTTATCTGTCTATAGGATGTTCTGGTGCTTCTGGGGACAATAGAACATCTGAACACATTATTCTGCAAATGAGGTACCAACACTGGCAGTGGAGGTCGACATCAAAACAGTGTGACCAATACTTTAAAAAAGTATTGTGGTGTTATAATAATCTGTTCTGAAGTGATATGCATTTTTGTGACAGGTGACAGTCTGTCCAATTTTGGCCAATTGGCATGAAAGGTTAATACGTTCTTCTGTGGGCCAGAACAACCAAACTTTCTATCACGTTGTGTGCAAACCCGTTCATAATTGCTCAATTCTACAAACACACAGATAGACGGACCAACATACAAACAAAGTGACAGAAAAATGGACAGAGGAGATGAGTGACAGAGAATTTGGAAGGGGACTGTCTCACCACTGACTATGCTGGTTCCGTCCCTCATGATGTGCAGGGCATTACATGTCATGTTGGGCACGGTGATGCGTAGCAGCTCCTTGTAACTGCTTGTGTGCCACACCCGGATGTCTTCGTGGGAACAAGTGGCAAACATCTCTGAGGTTCCACTGGAAGACAAGCTCAATTTGAAACCTGGATTGACAAGAACATGAGTACACTGCCCCCTAGTGAAGGAAGTTGAATACTGGACTAATGTAGTTCTCGGACAGTTGTTCTCAACTGTCAGGTCATGTCCCCGCAACCTCCAACATGGTGGTCCCAGTTCTAATTTGATTATTTGTGTGCGTGTGTATGTGTGTGTTTGTTGGGGGGGGGGTCCTGAAATGGTTGAGAAACACTGCTCTACGGTTCAGTCTGCCACTTACAAAAGTATGTCCACGTCCCTGACAGCACTTCTGTGGCTGGACAAGATGAGTTCAGCCTTGAAGTCATCGTATGTGACACGGTAGACCTGAGCAGACTCTGTCCCAATAAACAACTGCTGCCCCTCTCCTCTCACAGCGATGGAGGTCACTGCTCCCTCCAGTTGGACTTGTCTGCCACAGGGTGATGAGAAAAGGAAAGGTGGATTAGTAATGTATTGCAAACAGGGAAGGAAACTATTTTGATTCCACCTTAACGCACTTAGACCGGAAAATGGGAACCCCTTTGTGTGTTTAATTGTTATACCTTTCAATCTGAGAACCACTTTTTGTAACATTAGCTGTTGCTATATATATAGCAACATGAAAAACGTAATCATACACGGGTCTAAATGCATTAATATCAAGCTTACAAGTCAAAGTCAAACTCTAGCAGCAGTTGGCAGGTGGTTATATAATATACAGTACATAGTATTATATGAGGGGAAAGGTTGCAGGACTCACTTGAGTGTTTTGAAGTTAGCTCCAGAGCACAGAGAAAGGAGACCGGCTCCAGAGCCCACTAGAATGTTCCCAGACCGCAGTAATGTGAGGACATTCACACCCTACACAATGAGAAACACAAGCATACGGTTTTAAAGACAGAATCCAGAAAGGCTGCAGGTGGTCCAGTGCACATTGACTTCAATCAAATAAGAACAACCACTGTTAACAGCAGTCACATGTGGTTGTGGTCTGTGTCCTACCTGGCTGTACTTGTGTTTAACGGGCCAGCAGCCGTTCAGACGGCTGGTCTCCAGGTTGAATTTCATGATATCTCCGCTGGTCGTACCACAGTAGAAGAACTGATTGTCCTCAGAGATCTGGACAAAGACAGGCGACAAAGACAGATTGACTGATTGACAGAAGCTCAAGCAATAAACGTATTCTGTCACATCATTGAGGGTGCAGTTGCAGTACTATACTGTGTAGGTCATTATGAGAAAATTCAACATAAAACGTGCACGTTGCAGTGTCAAATTCAGTGGGAAGAGGATAACCCACCAATGCAGCATTACTGTAGTAACCATGACATGCTTTGTATGTATGCACTATGCAGGGGCACTGCATATCTCCAATTTGCTGTATTGTTTCTTAATATATATATGGTAACTTTAGCTAACTATCTACAGCCAAAGTTGCAGGAGCCCTTCAGAGTAGCCATGCAGTGAATAAGATGGGGAACAAAATGCCGTGGATTGAACACCAATCTCTCACCTCTATACATTTGACGATCCTTTTCAGCAGGCCCAACTGGCAGTCTGTGGGTCTGACCTTTCTGTTGTTCACATCCAGCTCCCACACTCGCACTGTGCCACTGCAACACAAAGAAACAGAATAACAGAATAACCTTAAGCAATTTCCAATGTGCAAAATACAATAGCTAAAATAGCAGGTCTACAAGCTGAGCTTGTACATTTTATTTATTTTTAGGTACATTCTTACTCACTCTCCAGCAGTGACAAAGACGCTGTCGTTAGTGTTGGAGTACTTTGTGGTGAGGCAGTGACCGGCGACACGAGGCGAAGCGGGGCTCCCACAGATGGCCTCCTTGGTCTCCACGTTCCACACCGCGATGCTGAAAACATATTCAGCAATGATCAGCATGCATTATGGAAAACAGCAAAACTACTCCTATTCCTAATAGTTGTATTATCATTACTACTATTACTTCCACAGTATTAAAACAACCAGAAGACAGTGCCAGTGACTTTAGCATTTTGTTACATTTACTGAAATGCATTTCCACTAGAGGGCAGCATTCCATGTATTTTCAGGCACCCCAGCAAGTCCTACTGTCCAGGAATTTCAAGGAACCCCTATAACTCTGAGAGTGTAGTACGGATCCGTATGGTTCCATTTGTACACTCTCTGGGTTACAGACTGGTAAAGGGTACAATTGGAACCCCCTCAAGATACCCTGAAGGTCCCTGGTTGTCTGGATCCCACTTTGAGAACCATTGCAAATTCCTATGTTGATATTTAGTGAAGGAATTAAGGAAAGTATAATGATCAGTCATGTTTACCTGCCATCGTCCTGACCTCCAAGCGACACCAGGTACTTATCGCTGGGAGAGAAGGCCAGAGACTCCACCTTGGCTTTATGGAGCTGCATCCGGGCATGAAGTGCTCGCTTTGTGAAGTCCCAGATGATTATGTCCGCCTAGAATTCAAAATGTAATAATGAAAATAAATATAGCTACAAGCAGCTATAAGACGGGGTGAATATACATTGAGCTATATAAACATTGATGACTGATATTTAATAATACATTTTAAATCACCCTAAATCAATTCTACCCAAGCCCTAGGTCAGCCCGAACCTGCTCATTTCTGTGTGGTTGACATGGCCAGGGGCGTAACTAGACATCAGAAGGCCCAGACACAGACTGGTTAGCGAGTGCCCCCGACAGAACGAATTGCGTGATGTATGGATAAAATGTGTATGAGTAATCTACAGAAATGTATTTTGCCAAAACCGGCCTCATGGTGGCGCTATAACAGGCCGTTGTGGAATATTTGGAGCAGAGGTTTGTCGTTGGCATCCAGGAAGTGTGTGTGCACAGTTTTGCATGGATCGGGCCAACGATTAACTGGTAATGGACAGACGTACACACACGCGGACACACACACGGACACACGGACAGACGGACGGAGTGCAAAACATACTCTCTCCCCATGCCTTCGGCCTGGTGGAAACAATAATAATTACAGTGAACCCCAGATTCGGCACAAACAAGGGACTAAATTATTCATCATTCATTAAGACATGTGAATCCCTTGACTCCTTCAAAACCTTCAAAACCGCTCTCAAAGGGCACCTACGGACTGCTGCAATTCGAAACTGGCCCCCGTAAAATCTGAATCCCCCCCCACTGCCCGCCCACCCCCCCTTTTCTCCTCACTGTATACGTTTCTTTTCCCTTTTTGCTTCCTTTATGATGAATTCCTGTTCTGTTCTTTAACTATATAGAAGTGTCTATTTGTCTCTAAATGTTTTGATGAATTGAACATGGTGGACCCTGTTGTAAACAAGTGTAATGCTTAATTGGGTCGTCCACTCACAGTTAACAGTCTTTGTATTGAGTTTGTGCTTGAAATGTACTGTAATTCTGCAAACTGTTAATAAATATTTCAATCAATCAATCAAAACCCTGTAGTTCTAACAAATACATACACAATTAAAAAGATAATGACAAAGTTAAAATATATCAATTAGAAAAATACTAAACAATACATTTTAAGGTAAAGCAAGAGTAGCCTATATGCTATGCTATACAGTCAAATACAAAAAGAGAAAAAGTCTAAACTAATTATAAAACTCAAGCATGGTTATATGGGACTAATTAAAACCTCACAGAATATATACTTTAAATCTGTTCTATTCAGAAACAAAATGCTTTGCTTGCAATAACTTCACATCTTCTTATACCAACCTAGACAATTCTCATCATGAGAATGATGAGAATGGAACATCGAGAATCTCATGTGATGCTCACCTTGAAGCCCATGAAGGTGACCTGTCCAGAGGCGATGTAGCGTCCACTTCTGGACACTGAGATACAGGACACGTTGTTTGTGTGTCCATGCAAGAAGTCCTGTTTCCCATCTTTGATTCGTCTCAGTATGACTGTACATCCTAGAGGATAGATGAGGTGCTCTCTGTCTGGGTGCACTTTCAGGCCAGAAAACACGTGTCCTGTGTAAATATTACAATCATGCACGGATTAGGGAAATGCACACAATATCAATAGTTTATGATTAGCGAGGCAACAAAGCAGTCACATGCTAGCTTACGAGCCTACAGGTCTAGTGTTGGTTGGAAACTTATATATTCTGCCTTCTTTTAAGTTATCTTTGAAACTTACCATTGAAGCCAATTACAGCCTCCAACTCCAGTTGAGGGATTCCCCGAGTATCATCCGCCATGTTTAAACAAAACCTAATTTCCACCGTTTTCTGTTGTGCGCAGGCCGGATTAGTCAAAACCAATGCTTTTGGCTTGCAGGCTGCTGTGTTGCTACGTATGTCAAACAAACGTCGCATAGCAACAGCGGGTTGTCTGTTGTCTTGCACAAATGAAACTGGAGGCCGCAGACGTATGGAAGTATAAAAACATGACATTATTCGGCACACACCATCATTCGTCACGTGTATTTTAGGTCTCCTCCTAAACCTCGCAAATCACACGTCGCAAATGTATTCACTGCTTCACTTGTGTTTTCACTGCTTCACTTGTCTGCAAAATACAACTCTGTAAGATCTGTAAGCACGTCATCTTATTTACACTCTTGCGGCTCTCTTTTCTACGCTAGTGGACGTTTCCAATCGCTTTGTGGCCACGTGACATTTGTGTCACACACACACACACACACACACACACACACACACACACACACACTCCTATCCTCCTGGTGGAGACCTGTGCCACAGACCATCAATAATGCATGATTTGCAACGTCTTCGTAGCCTACATTGCCGACCTGTCTATTATTTTGACTTGTAAATGAGCAGGTGTTGATTAGGCTAATTAAGTGGCTTAGCATTGTGTGTGTGTGTGTGTGTGTGTGTGTGTGTGTGTGTGTGTGTGTGTGTGCCAGACAGAAAGAGAAAGACAGATAGTAAAAGTTCACAGAATAGCCTAATTATTGTAGCTTAGACAGACTGACAAACACAGATTAGAGGAAACATTTCCTCTGAGAACAAATCTGCAATCAAATCAAATGTTTTTAATTATACAGTACAGTGATACAATCCTTCAGAGACTGATCTGCTGTTAGTTATCCTACACTATATGCAGTACAGTAGAGTATACTAAGATTTATCAGCCATATAGGGCAGTGTAAATAATAAATATGAAACTGGTTGAGCCATTTGTAAGACCTTTATGCCCTTGTACGATTACTCAGTATGGGCTGGGCTATAGACATGGTATAGAATGCTGTATGAAGATAGAATGCAAAGACTGAGACTAAATATACTGCCTAAAATAAAATCTCCCTCTCTGTCTCAGACACACACACACACCACCCCAAACGACAGCAATTTCATTGGAACTTGGAACTTCAACGAGCATATCACAGTAAACATCCTCTTGTCATTATAGTGATTCCCTGGAAACACTTTTATGTTTGTGTCAGGAGTCAGGGCCCTCAACAAACTCTGTTGCACTACAAGTCAACCACCAAGCTGAATGTCCTTCAAGGCTGTGCACAAAGTATAAGTAGGGATGCCTGGTGGAGTCCTGAATTACTGTTGTCCATGAGAAAGGCATTGATTCCTGTGTTGTCGTTCTTTGGCTGTAGCCTATACCTACCCCGTGAGATACTGCATGCACATTGAACATGTACTGAAATTAAAATACAAACCTTTACGTGTGTTACAGTGGGGATAATGTGACGAAGGAAACTCCTAATCCCATCAGGTGCAATGTGGCATCATGCATCAAAATGTTGTCATGTATACAGTACACCAGTGGTTTTTAGAGGTCCCCAGTTTCCAAAACAGTGGGTCGTGACTCGGGACCCATGTTAGGCTCGCGGACCAATTTCTATGGGTCGCGAGTAAATGTCGCCTTTTTTGTTTCTTAAATGAAAAAAAATTAATGTAATTCCTTTTTTGTTAATATTTTGTTTATAAATAAAATCAAAATGTATAAGTGTGACAAACTTGAACTTAAACGCATTTGAGGCAATACAAGGTTTATTGACATTTTGTATTATTTGCAAAATACTAATTGTAATATATTATGTCTCAATGGGTTAACAAAGTGCCAAATATAAATATATTCTTCAAATCACAAACTGCATTGAACCCTTGAAAAATAATATAAATAGTTAATGAAATGCTGCTTATGCATTTAACAGAATAACAACATGAAACAGTTTTTGTTTTATTCAAATATTTATATTTATAGCCATTTAAAAGTGCTACTGTAAGACAGAGCCATTTAAAAGTGCTACTGTACTAAGACAGTATAGCCATTTAAAAGTGCTAAGACAATAGGCTATACATCAATATGCCTTTAAATACTTTCGTGTGAAACTTTCAATCTGGAAAAAAGTGAGGACGCAAATTGTGATTGGCCGGCGTGATTGGCTGTTGAGATGATGTATGATAACATAATGATGATAAGAGCCCCCTCACTTCACGCCGTTCACGGATGTGATTTTTATGAGGGCCACTATAGCCTCTCCTATATACAGCTATATGTGTAGATTTCCGTCCTAATAGTGTCTGAGCAAATAGGCATATAGTGTCTATTTTACATCATGATGTACGATGAGAAGAGGGCCCCTCACTTCACACGGGTGTGATTTTTTTTAAACACAATTACAAAGATTGGAAATGTTTGATCAAGTCTCAATACACTACTGGTGTCTCTTAGTCTTCAGGTAATTTAACACAAGTTTACAGTAGTATGGTTTTTCTCCAGTGTGTAGACCGACGTTGGTGTCTCTTAAGACTACCTAGTGCACTGAAACTCTTGTCACACTGTTTACAGTAGTATGGCTTTTCTCCAGTGTGGAGACGCAGGTGTCTCTTAAGAGTACCTGACTGAGTGAAACTCTTGCCACACTGTTTACAGACGAATGGTTTTTCCCCAGTGTGAATACGCTGGTGTGCCTGCAGATGACTTGACTGATTGAAGGTCTTTCCACACTGCTTACAAGCGAACATTTTTTCTCCCGTGTGGACACGCTGGTGTTTCTTCATGTTACTCTGCGTCCTGAAACTCTTGGCACACTGTTTACAGTAGTATGGTTTTTCTCCAGTGTGGAGACGCAGGTGTGCCTTCAGATTACCCAAGTCACTGAAACTCTTGCCACACCGTTTACAGAGGTACGGTCTTTCACCAGTGTGGAGATGCAGATGTTTCTTAAGACTACCTGACCGATTGAAACTCTTGTCACATTGTTTACAGTTGTATGGTTTTGCTCCCGTGTGGATACGCTGGTGTACCTTCAGACTACCTGACTCAGTGAAAGTCTTGTGACAGCGTTTACAGTGAAAAGGTTTCTCTCCACTGTGGATACGCTGGTGTTTCTTCAGATCACCTGACTGTGTGAAACTCTTGTCACACAGTTTACAGTGAAAGGGTTTTTCTCCACTGTGGATAAACTGGCGTGCCTTCAGATCAGTTGAAGTATTGAAACTCTTGTCACACTGTTTACGGATGTAGGTTTTATTTCCTGTGTAACTCGGCTGACGTGTCTTTACTTCTCCCGCCCGAGCAAAATTTGTGGTAAACTGTTGATGACTGTTAGATTTTGGTTCATCTGTGTCTCTTTGTTTCTGACTGATTACAGAGCAGATTATTTGCTGACAGGCTGCTGAGGCATTCCTCAGTGTTTGGCAGTAGACGTTGCTGTGGCTCCTCTTTATGTGTTCATGGAGGAAGGTGGAGGCACAGGCATATAGACACTGAGAACAGGAGACCTGAGTTTGGAAATATTGGGGCTCACTCCTTCCTTCCATCATCAAATGCAGCATGCATGGACTGTGATGAGAATGAGAGTTCTACAGTAGATTCCTCTGTTGGGGTTGGACAATATGTCTATATACTGTATTACTCTCTCCCTTCAGTCTCTCTTCAGTCACTCTAGCTGTCTGTCAGGAAACTCTACACATCGCACTGATATCGCACTGATATGAACTGAAAGTCTAAAGACAATTCACATCGCATGTAGGCCTGACCAGGAGTGAGGTCACACACAACATAAACTGTTGCAGTGCAAGCCTAGAAAATAATGTAGATTTGCGCAGGCTGTCCAATTTTTAAGTGATTTGTCTATGACATCATCAATAGCCTATGTCATCATCACCATGACAGAGATCCACATACTGTAGAAGCCATGCGGTTGCATCTGCATGTCCATCTCTTAATAGAGGATGACCCTTCAACATTTGAACAGTTGGGGATGCTGTGGGCGCTCAGGGCATATGTTCTCTCCTCTGTGTCATCAGTGTCCATACCCTATACTACTAGATATAGGTGGGGTTGGCAAAAGGGCCTTTCTGTGTGGAGTTGGCATGTTCTCCCTAATGACCTCTAGGGTAGGTA
>NC_137879.1:27685804-27723304 GCF_963924005.1 Protomyctophum bolini | reverse complement strand
CCCCGCTGCCACCCTTAGATCTCCATATATGTTCTAACATTCCATATGTTAATCTGACCTCATCAAACCCTGTACACTCAAGACACTGCCCCCGCTGCCATCCTTAGATCTCCATATATGTTCTGACATTCCATATGTTAATCTGACCTCATCAAATCCTGTACACTCAAGACACGCTCCATATATGGCCAGACCTATACCCTGTACACTGAAGACACTGCCCCCGCTGCCACCCTTAGATCTCCATATATGGAGCTGACCTGTTCTGACATTCCATATGTTGATCTGACCTCATCAAACCCTGTACACTCAAGATACGCTCCATATATGGCCAGTACATAATTCATTCCATATGTTGATCTGACCTACCATGCCAAAGCACTGGCACTCGCCCAGCAGTCTGCTGTCACCCAGGTGGATGCGTGCACGCGACCTCGCCCTTTAGGGAAACGTTGTAATAAACCTATTTTGGCTGTAAGTGGAGACAGTGTGCGGGATTCCTCTTTTTGCCTTTCTCTCACTGTGTAAGCGAAATTACTAATCTTAATTGTTTATTGTCATCGTAATTAAAGGGTATTGTAATTCAAGTTCAAAGTTCTAAAGACAATTTATATTAAATGAATACCATGTAAATGACTGAGGGATAGTGAATAGAGACAAAAATTGACTGTTACAGTGGGAAATAATTTAATCAAATGCTCAATGAAACCACAAACTATTTGGTTACTCATTGATTTGATTTGAATAATTTGAACATTATTTTCGTTTGTCCTGCCCTTCATTGAAATTGATTAGGGTTATTTCATTTACAAAGAGAAAAATAAGCAGCTTTAAGATCATTTAAAGCATGTATTTTAGTCAATCAAATTATTGAAATCATAGGCCTAAAACCCATTGACTCTTCACATATTATTAATTAACACAGCCTTTCCCCATAATAATTGATTTAAGACAATACTTGTATAATCATTTCACTTTCATTCACTTTAATTTCCCCCCAAAATCAGCTTCTGCAAGTTAAAGATGGATTTCATCTAATCTGTTTGAGTTTATTATTCTGTTCTTTAGAAACTGCTCACTTGTTTCATCTGAATGCCAGATGTTTATTTAGCTATAGGCTATTTAGCATATTTCATAGTTTGTTTCAGAGTCTTTATTTAAGCTTTATTGTGTTGAGTGCTTATAGCCTAAATCAGTGCATTCTTGGATGGTGTTTCAGAGAGTTATGAGGTAAATGCATTGTCAAACAATGTGTTGATATATGTGTTGATATATTAAAAAGAAAATACTTTTGAATACAAGACAATTTTAAGAATGTTGTTGTTTTTTTTACACTGACTTTCACTTTGTAGTGGAGTAGCCAATATGACCAGGAATCCAGGAGTAGAATAAGTACAATAATGGGATGGGTCATGTAATTGTAAATGAAACGTGTATTTAATTTTAAACACAGCCTACCATTTGTAATCCTTCCCCTTTCTTCTCTTCAGTGTAAGGAACATCTCAGCCACCTGGGGTAAGAAGAGGACGGTCAGAAGCCAGTAAAGACTGTTTTTCGTCACCCATACCACTCCAAATACCCCTAGTAATGACACCAGAATAAAGAGACACCGCGTCACCACCGCACAAAAAAACTGCACGAGATTCATAATTGATACGAACTAGCCTACAGTGCGTAAAACCCCTCGAAATTCAGCTGCCGGTGTCAAAGTCAAAGACATTATAGGCTTGCGCTCATTCTGATCTGTTTTAATGATGCACTGCTTTAGTGCTTGGGCATGGGGATTCGAGAAGAAAAAAGTTTGGGCAAATGGGCACGCCCATAAACTCTGAACCGGCCCGGCTAAACAATGTGGTCACTGTGAGGTCAGCATGCTGCTGACACCCACCACTCAGTCAGCAGTCACTCACTGACACTCATGCTTGCTAGCATCCCAGAACAAATAGTCTATTAATTAATGAAACATGCGTTCACGTTGGACATACGCATTCCAACTCCAATATATTTTATTTTTTGCTTTAATAGGCTATATAATAATTATGAAAGTCTTTTAAGATTATCAGCATTAGATGGAAAAGACCCCATAGCCCAAGGGACATCTGCGCTGTGATTGGTTAATTTATTGTTAGGCAACCGCTGGGCAATTTACATGCAGAGACGAAAATAAAATAAAATAATCCTCTGGCTGGGGCCCTTTACGTTACCGACGGGACATCTAATTGTAAGACACTTATCTTTGAATGTACACATATGCTGCCTACGCTATCATATGCCAACATGTTTGCCGGTATGTGTTTTGTTTTGTTTGTTCGGAAAGAAGTCCAGCCGGGCAGCATGAACTGAGTCCAGCTACTTCCGTGATGATGTTGCCAAGGTAACGCAAGGAGCGTAATATGCGTCAACATGTCCGCAAGAGCGAAAAAACACGAAAAGAAAGAACAGCGAAAAGTAGGTGATAAAACTTTTTACAAAGGCCTTTAAAATATCTAGATTAATACTCTGATGCAATAATTTAAAATGTGTATGCTTTGTGTCGATCAGTTTATGAATTCTAGATGATTTTGTCATTTGTCAGGAAGACGACAGTCACAGACTCTTATTTCTCCAATGGAATGTACCCCCCACACAAATCAACCAAATGTTGGAGATGACGGTGGAGGATGTTCAGTTGTCAGTTGCTTGTCTCCAGTTTACTCTTTACTGTACCCATATTCAACATAAATAATCTTATGCGATAGCCCAATATTATAATACAAAGGGCTCATAGCTAGTTAGCTACAGCTACCTATGATAAGTGTTATTGGACTTGGACTTGTACAATCCCAAATAGGCCTAATATTTCAACCTATAGGCCTATAAGATCTTCCTCAGCAAGTAACATGAGAAAACAACTTCCACATTGAATAATTCTGATCTTGTGTGTGTCCACTATCAGGCAATTTGAGGCCATCTTCAACTATAGGAACCAGCGGACCTGTATGAAAGAAGCTGCTCTGCTGGACTACTATGTTTCTGGATTCTGGTGGGCCAAAGAAGCCAACTTCAGCTCTACACAGCTGTCCTTCACTATGGCTGTGCTGCAAATGATGCTGGACAACATGAGAGGTAAGTAAGTGAAACAGCAGGCTGACACAGACAGACAGGGAAGCCATGCAGGCAGGTTTGGCACATCGGTTGTGACAGATTGTGGGACAGAGAGAGACAGCCCACAGAGATCAGGAACACAGGCAGGCAATGTGGCAGAGCAGACAGATACCAAAATAGAGTCAGTCAGGTAAAACAGAAAATATTTGTTTCATTTTTTAAGTGATTAAAGTAACTATAAAGGGCAAAGTCAAAGTATGCCTCCTATAGAAATGTGTGCTGAATTATCATTCCAGAGAAGCACACTTCTTTTCTTGATAACTGGGATGGGTTTGCCAAGGCGTTGGAAGCAGCACGACGGTATGCTGCCTCAGATGGTGATATCAATCCACTACTGGACGAAGAACAAGCCATTGCACTCACAGACTACCTCAAAAACAGGTAATGATATATCCAAAAATGGTTTTATTCTGTAATAAGCATTCTTATATAGCTATATTAGATTTCCGAGTTAGCACCAAAGTAAATTATGTGTAATGTGGGAAACACTATAGCCTAGCATGTGTGTAGTTTGAGAATGGCATATTTGTCGAGTACATATCACACAAACACCACACTTTAGTCTTTTTCAGAACTACAGGCTGTATGAGTTTCTCTTCACTAAACCCAGAGAGGAAATACTGATTGGTATGGAGGTGAGTCAGCTAAGCTAAACTCTCAACATTGGGTCCAAATGGAAATGTACGGGTCTGTAACTCTGCGAGTACACTCTCAGAGTTAAATGAACACTGGGCACCCAAACCAGACATTGAGAAACGGTGTATGTTGTCCTGTGTTCCAGAGGACTATTGACGTGATTAGTAGTGAGGATGCTGGCGCTCCATTGGAGGAAGGCATGTCAGCTGACCTCTATTTCCACCATCTGGCACCGCCTCCTATCCAAGAATATGAACAGGTGATGGACGGATGGATGGATGGATGGATGAAATAAATTGATATTTCAATGGATAGAACACATCTAATATGATATGGATTATTACTGAATATATTGGTGGAAGGGTTCGATATTAATGATATAATCACGACTTATATCGGATTTGTTCATCTGAATGCATGGATAGTAAGATAATAGAGTGAATGGATGTTCGAATGAATGGATACGTAAATACAAAGTTGCATGAATGAATGGATTATGGTCTGGAAGCATATTTTGGTTTTGAATCCATTTTGAATTAATGGGCAAATTAATGGGAAAATTGTTGAGATATAGATACTTTTGAAAATGAAAATCTAAATTCCATAACATACTGGAAAATGCATTTAAATGCTGGCTCAAAATACAATACATGTCAAAAGTTTAAACTTGCCATTTCTCATCTGGCCACTGGTGGGCACTGTCTGCCTTTGGAACAATATGTTGTCAGCATCACAGACTTCAGCTTCTATTACTCTGCATTACAACATGCAATCAGGGGGGCAGTCAGACCATAGAGTTATTATACAATAGAGAAGACACCCAGAGGAAATCCTGAAGCGCAATGGACATAGTGGCCGAAGAAGGTATTGCAGTTTGGTAAGGTTTGGTCCTCAAACACATGAACGCGCACTAGGCTCCGTCCACTCCGCCGGTCGTCGCGCGTTCATGTGTTTGAGGACAATCCATCCAGAATGCACACTGTTCCTAAACCGGAAGGAGGAGGATTCGCCTCATGCGCTTCTGAGCAACTCAATGCAAGTGGACGGGAGGAGAACTTGGGTGTCTTCTCTATTGTATATATACTCTAAGACTATGGGCTGTATTTTGCGTGTCTTAAGTACCAGGTCTTATTACCTAACTTGAGTAAACTAAAGACCTGGAGGCGTGATCAATGCCACTTGGCTATTCTGAGTGGCCAAAGTGCATTGATCACGCCTCCAGGTCTTTAGTTTACTCAAGTTAGGGAATAAGACCTGGTACTTAAGACACGCAAAATACAGCCCTAAGAGTCAGACAGATATTTTGTGAAGCCACTAAGGAAATCGGGACTTCCTGAAAGTTCATACAATGGCCTGTTGTGGCGCTGTCATTGGGCCCAAAAAAACCCATAGCTCCATAGAGGCCCATGTATTTGGGCCCAACTTCACCTAGACTGTATTACCGTAATAAACATGGTCATGAATACTGAATAGTGAATGCTTCCAGTCACTAGTTTAAAGTCTCATTTCTCATGTCATATTATTCTTTTTGGAAAATTATGGTCCCATTTATTAAACAAATTACCATAAAGTCGCGTATGTTCTGAGGGGCGTGGCTACCGTTACAGTCTATGAACGGGAGCCACCCCCCCCGTTCAGTCAAAATAAAAACCAACGAAGAGTAAGGGGGGAAGTCCCGCCTCGTTGTCTGGGCCAGCCAATGGCCAGCTGGGCCAAAACGGAGCCAGCCAATGGCCAGCTGAGCCAAAACGGATCTAGAAATATGGCGACTTACAGTGCAAGGAATTACAGGCTTCATTTTACGTCCATGTTAGACCCGGGGAACGCTTTGTCCATATTTTTTACAGTCTATGCATGCAATGCAAAAGGCATCCAGTCAGCTTATTGTCTGGTGCACTCACTGCACTGCCACCTAGAGACTGAGCTGGCTAAATCCATCATTTACGGTAATACATTTTTGACTTTTATTGCTCTAATGTGGATGGCATCCTGTGTACAGCATAGCCCTCACACTGAGGGTTAATGGGCTCCGATTCCACTGGGGCAACCCATAGCATTAAAAACAATATTTTGAGAAAGCACCCATCACATAATTATATTATATTGATTGGTGCTTTCTCAAAATATGTTTTTCAAAATTAAATTATGAATTGGATGAACGAGTGTTTCCCTTCAACTTGCAGTTTCATACAGAAGAGAAGACCACACATACAGTAACAGTATAAACATTGGACCCGATTTCAAAACAGATATTCACCGGTGAGGTTTTGCCCCCATACAGGCGAACCAGGAAGAGACAAGAGAGACACAGCAGAATGTGTACCAACCCCCTGGAAGTGATGTGGAGGACAAGCAGGGGGAGAGTGCTGCTGCATATTCCACCCAGGAGGTGAAGGAGGTGCTGGCAGAGGTGACCAAAGACATGTTGGGACGCCTACAGGTACTCCTCTACCATAAAAGACTCCTTATGTCCCACCATGGGATTCAAACCCTGGTCCCCCAAGAGAGAGACCACATTTGTACCACTTTGGGCAATATCCACTGGCAGTGGTAGAAAGTAACTAAGTAGGCTAACATTTATTCAAGTACTGTACTGTAAAGTTTCCAAGTATTTCCAATTTTCAGTACTTTTATGTGCTATTTTCAAAACCTTTTTATACATTTGAAAACTTGCGAATGAGTACTTTAAGTAAATTTTTATACCAATACTTTTGTACTTTTATACTTATATAAAGTAATTGATATACTTGTACTGGAGTATTTCTACATTGCAGTATTGATACTGTTTCTTAAATAATGTGAGTAGTTTTTCCACCACTGGGCAAATACAGGAGATATTGCAATTATGAGCTTCAAGCAGTACTACTTGTCAACCAGTAGGTGTCCTACCCGACACCATTTCTCAATGGAAGAGATTATGGTGAACACCTCCAGCCACAGCAGATGTGCTAGTTATACTTTACTATATCATAGAGATTGGTTAAAATTACATGTATTAAATTAAATCAGTTCCAGATTGCAGTTTTAAAGTCAGGTTGGTTTGGAAAATATAAGTTGGCATTAATATTCACACACACACACACACACACACACACACACACACACACACACACACACACACACACACACACACACACACACACACACACACACACACACACACACACACACACACACACACTACCAAAGAGATTTGGTAGATGGAATAATGTGCTATAAATTATGTTGAAAAATGTTGAAAATGGTTCAAATAGGGCACTTGGCTTCAGAAATCAGGGAAAGCAGATACTGAAGCCAAAAACATTACACTGCTCTAGAGAATACAAACTGCTCTAGAGCACGGAAACACATTTCAAGTTATCTTTTCTTTTCTGTTTTGAGGCTGGTGGTAGTAGTGGGGCTACCCATTTGATTCCATTTGACTTTAAGAGCTTTGGGTATAGTAAAGTGTTTCTGAGGTGGGATCTGTGGGGATAGAGGCCTGAAGACTCTTCATGATACCATTAAGCCGTACACAACACTCAATAAAAACGAAAAACTCAATTGCATGTAATTATACAATCATTACGCCAAGCATGAAGGGTGATATTATTCTGTAAAGTGCCATAGCTGCCAGTATAGGCAGCCTCCTGTCAGTGCATGACAGATCCGCTCCACAGGCACACAACAATCTTAATAGTAAGTAACCCTATAGCTCTGTTTTTCACTACTTGTCCTCACAAGTAGTCCGCATTTGGTATCTCTTGTGGAGTTGGTTAGGATTGGCTCTTATAAGGGATCATGTTGTTTTCAAAGCATGACTGGTATTTATTGTGCTTTTAATAAGCCCGCAGGGAAATCTAATAGCAAGGAGAGACCGAAATAAAGGGGAGATAAACCAAATAGAGAGAGATTGTTATTAGCAGAGATACTGTAGAGGGAAAAGAGAGAGAGAAAGGGGTAGATTTATTATAAATACATTGGTGGGAAATGCCGAAGACAAAACAGACAGGGAGAGAGAGAGAGAGAGAGACAGAGAGAATAAGAAAGGACTGATAAAGTCCTGAACAGCTGCAGAGTGAGTGTTATGTTTCTCTTAATAAGTGAATAACTGTCTCGTAATGTGAAACCATCCATCCACTGCTCAAAAAAGTTCAAACACATGCACATACACTGGTTCTTAACAACTTTATCCCTATATACTTAGTTGACTGGGTTCCCCCAGAGCTCTATACTAGGTCCGTTCCCTTTTTCCCTGTACACCACCACATGTCTTCACCAAAAATAGCAGATGTACAAGCTCACAACCTGTCTCATTGTTGTGATGTGTTGTGAGCTTAGACCTGCTATTTCCGCTGAATGTTTTTTCCCTATTATGACATGTCATTCCCAGAATAGGGACGAACGCTAGGGTTCAAGTGGTTAAGCCTGATCTATACTTTGTTGTGTTTGGTGTCGCGCGCCGAAACTAGTTCACATTTTGTAGAGCTTTGTAGATTGGCTAGTTTCGGTGCGCAACTAATTCTTCTGCACACGCACACACTCATTTGAAATATAATTGTGTGTTTTCCAGTGGGTATAACTCAGTCATAACTCAAATCCTAACCCCTAAACCTAACCTCTAAATGTTTTTTCCTAATTGTAAGTAAGCCTAATTCCCCACATCTTTTTTTAACCATAAAACAAACATTTCTCTTGTGAGGAGTCTGAGGACCAGGACAATGGTCCTCTCAATGTCTATTTATCAAATTCTACTATAGGCCTACTTCTGGAGACATTGGCCCTCACAAGTATAGTAATACAAACACACACACACACACACACACACACACACACACACACACACACACACATGCGCGCGTGCGCTCGCACATGCACACACACTCACAGTCTCACTCACACACGTTCACTGGGACCGATTATCAGCCGTCTCCCAGCAGGCCAACAACTGCTATTTCTATCTGCCCCCTGTTCCTGACAGGGTCATTTACTCCCACTCATTTAGCTCTTGCATATGTCACATGACATGCTGAAAGAACATGGAGAGATAGCTAACACAATATGCAATATCACTTATGAAGCATGATGAGGCATCACAGTCACAAGTAGGAGTTGTTGAAGGAGGATGAGAGACAGAATACAGTGGCATTAGCTGGGGGGGGGGGGGGGAGAGAGAGTAGTCGTGGCAGTAGTACAGTAGTAGTAGAAGAACAATTGCTAATACTAACTAGAAAGATGCAATTCTTGAACAATTGCAAAGTGTGGTTGCCACAATCGCTAATATAGGCCCCTCCCACTCATTTTGCTAGCCAATTACAATATCACATGTAAGTGACCCCTGTGGGATTTATCCCCCCCCCCCCCAAAAAAAATCATTTTCACAGAGCTTTTGGCTCTGTGTTGTTTAAACCACCAGCGACATGTGATTCAAATTTGGGGTGGATTGGACCTTTGGTTCATTATTTGTGGCATTTTTTGTAAAATAGGCCCCTATCAACTAACTTCGGAAGCCGATTACGGCCAAACGATACGCACTATCATTATGATGATAATGATGACATGGTAATTACTAATTAGTAATTTCAATGCCTTATCAATAGAATACGGATTAATATGCCATAGGGAAAAAATAAGAAATAGCCAAGTAAACAACCTCATGGGGTTGGCATTCATTTGTTTGTTACTGATCACTTCACAGTCATACATGCATTGTTCATTGTAATGAATGCAATATAATGCATTATGCACGAACAGCGCATATACACTTTTAATGAGCTTATTTTGTCACAATGCACTCTGAAGAAAGTGCATTCTGCAAATGATGCAATGCAATCTGTTTTTGTTGCTGTATAGTAGGATCGGGTGACCTCAATAGTTTATTTAAATATTATACTGTACAGCCTGTAGTGCAAAAGGACAGCTCAAGCACCAATATAATAAAAAAATATATATATTATTTTATACTTTTATCCAATATGCGAAATCTCTGTCTGTCTGTCCGTCTGTGCATGTGTCCATGAGTCAAAACCAGAGGCAAAACGAGAATAAAGTTGGTCAGATCAGCGGATCTCACCCAAAATATTGATGGAGAACTGCTGTCATAGATTGGCCTGGTAACGGGTACAACGGGTGTTGCATAACTGTGCAGGGCATGCATTTCCATGTAGGCGCCCACCGGTCTAGTAAGTTAGTAACTAATAACGTAATAATAATAATGTTGTCAAAAAGGTCAAATAATGGCCTAAATCATATATTGGCGAACCCATGTATCAGTCGGGCTCCATTTTCAACTGGCTGTCCCACTTCTCTTTTACTGTGTGATAAAATGCCTTTAATGTTCCAATGCATGTACAGTATGGTACATGACTGTGAGAGCATGCATGTTTACGTGCTTTTAAGTCTCCCAGGCTGCAGGATTATTATTTTTTGTAGTGGAGTTGTTTTTAGTTTGACACAGATTGCCTGTGCTGTTCCAAATTGCATCTTGCTGGTAAACGATATTTAATAACATCCATCTTTTGCCTGTTCACTTTCAGCTTTCTCTCTCTCTCTCTCTCTCTCTCTCTCTCTCTCTCTCTTCCCTTCTGAGGATAATCACAACCATACATTTTATATTTGTAACACATTATTCATTAAAAACAAATTGTGTTATAGTTCAAAGTATATAGGGAAGACAATTTAGAAACAGCCCCCCCTTCCCCTTCAATGCTAGAAGGAGGAAGATATTTGACTTGCAGAGGTTTCCCAGGAGTCTCGCTGGGCATGTGGCTCTCATCATGCCTTATAAGGTCGACATTCAGAAAATTGGCCAGTGTAGCTGAGGGTGAATGCCATAAGTGGATTGGAACCATTTAATTTAGAAGTATACAGTGACCCAGAGAAAATAAATGGAACTGTGCTGCGAGGCCATAAACACGCATGGCAGTACACAATTTAGAATATTTTGAAGGCCCCTATATTGGGAAGTATATGGTTATAATTAGCGATTCTCAAAACGGATAGTTGCAGTAAAAGGAATAGGAATAACGAAATCATGGCTCGGGGGGGGGGGGGGGGGGGGGGTGCTTCCTGTTTTGAGTGTTTTCAGTAAAACATTTTCAACTTAATGGCTATACCGGATTTCACAATATGTTAAAATAGATTTATTTGGATGTAAACAGATTGAAATGATGGAAAGGGGAATTTATGGTCAAACGTAAGGTTTTTTTCTCTTGTGGAGCTGGTTTTCATGAGCTATGTTAATTTGACTCTGAGAGTGAGCAAATTCCATCTGTACAATGTTGGAGTTAAGTTAACACTGAGGGTTTTACTGCAATGTTTTGCTGTGATCATCACAATACAATACAAGCCGACACTTCTTCAACTCGGACATGGCTCTCTGCCATTATCTGATCTGTGTATGCGTGCGTGCGTGCATGCGTGCGTGCATGCGTGTGTGTGTGTGTGTGTGTGTGTGTGTGTGCGTGTGTGCGTGTGCGTGTGCACACACATGTGCATGCGCCATTCCCAGGCCGAGTTCAGTGCGAGGCTGAGATTTCAAGAGGAGGCATACACTGCCAAACTGGAACATCTGAAAAACCCCACTGCCAAAGACTAGCTACAAAGTGTCATGTCTTCAATCATTTATTCACAAATGCTGTAAATATTATTCAGTTTCACTTAATAACATGCCATGAATAATTTATGTCAGACACATGCTCGATTTGAATGGCTGCAGGCGCATTTTTCCACATTAGTCGAAAAATGAATGTTGTAATGTTTTATCTTTTTTTTGTAAATTATACCACTTAATCAGAGTGTCTTGATAGTGTTTGGTGTTTCAAAGTCTAAAATGATGTACAGTAGTGTGACAATAAGAACATCATGTGGTGTTATGAACCAAGGCAGTCTACTATAGTTCATTATGTTCCAAAATACTGATGTGGAATAGAATTGGAGACTAAATAAAATATTGAAAGCTTGGCTCTGGGTTTGGCAGGATGTTTTTCTTTTTTGTAGTACTGTATCCCATATAATTGCACTAGAGCCTCAGCTGGAGCCAAAATAGGTGACAAACTTGAATCCCAAAGCCAAACTATAAATGGCATCCAACCACCACAGTTACAGAATAATTCCAGGGGAATGTTGGTCAAGATGAACAACTCTCTTTTGTGGACGTCTGCAGACTTGCAGCACATGCAAATATATGACCCAGGGAGTTTCAACACCCTGGTGTCTGTGCTATCAGAAAATGGTAACTGATAACATTTTAGGTGAGAACTAGGCCATGCAGTTGGTCAATCTTGATTCTTTTCCCATTTAAAACAGACGATTTAGAAATGTATTTCATATCAACATTTCTAAATGCGGAAGTTTCAACAGATTAATTTAATTTCCTTGTCAAGGAATAGATATTGTAATTGATTCCTACATTATCGATATATGCAACTCGTGCGACGGCGTGGCCATCACACAGCATGGCACGGGGGCTTGTTTGGCTAACACATTACCTTGCTACCGTGTTTTCAAGTGATGTAAAAAGTAGAAAATAATCTAAATGTTATGAGATTGTTTTTCTTCTTGCCAGATCTAAAATAAAATCTAATATCTAATAATATCGAATATTCTTTTCTTTTGTTGAGAACATTTATGAGTAGTTTGCATTAGTGAGTCTAGAGACTAGTATTTTGTCCACAGTTCATGGCTACATACTAAATGTAGTGGTTATACTGTATATTCTACGAGCCAACTGGACTTATTATGTATTATATCTCCAAATAATAGTTGGCAACTTGCCATAATGGACAATGGCGTTGCTAACCGTACTGACTGCAGCCAAACAATACAATTTGGCTGATGTTAATTTGCAATGTGTGTGTGTGTGTGTGTGTGTGTGTGTGTGTGTGTGTGTGTGTGTGTGTGTGTGTGTTTGTGTATATGTGTGTGTGTATATGTGTGTGTGTATATGTGTGTGTGTGTGTGCGTGCAGACATGTCACATGTGCATCCTCCTGGCAGCTCCTAGACAGATTAAGTCCTTCACACACTGATTCTCAGGCTGCTTTGTTTGACTGAGAAACTATATATGCAGCAGCGTCATCCAGTGTGCTACACCCAGGGAGATGCATGCACGGGGTAGCACAACAGTCCTGCTCAAAACGTCCCGTTTGACTTTCAAATGGAACAGAAATAGGCTCCATTTCCCCTTCAAAAACTATCTCACTTTACATGTCAGATCACATTCAAATCCAACACAATTGTTTTAGCTGCACAACTTTGTTTGTATCTGGTTCCCCTTGGTGGTTCTGAAAGTGGGGTCCACCTTTTTCCCATACAAATGTGGTCCCTGGCACAAAAAAAAGATGAAAAAAAATCTGATGGGGGTTCATGGCCAAATACATCCTTGACATTCACGTCAACTAACATTTAAATCCCATCCCACACAATTGTTTTAGCTGGATCGTGTTGTTTATACGTAGTTCTCATTACAGCTGCTTTATATCTCTTTTTGTCTTTAATAAAACAGAAATTTGATTTGGTGTTTTCCTGTTTCCTGTTGTCTTCTAATCAAATGGTATTGGTCTTTGTTTGGGAGGGACATCTGGAAATATACAGGTATGTGTGTGCACTACGTCTACATGCATACATGGCACATGTCAATATGTATTGTAGGTGTTTGCTCCTCTGCATGCGTGCTTGTGTGCGTGCGTGTGGAAGGTAAAATAACCTGCCCTCTTCTGGTAAAGACTGCATATTGCAGAAATGTCATTTCCTCATTCCAGACCACAGAGCAGTGAGATGTTGCCGGGAACCCCATTCTGGAAAGAGGGGGAAAAAAGGCCAGTGTTTCCATGTTTAGATTTCAGTGAGCGCAGAAATATATGACAGTATATCACCGTGTGGAGGTGGGGTGTTAACAGCACAATGCAAGAGCTGTCCTGCACTCAGCGTATCTAAGGCAACTACTACCATATTGTTGCTGTCAGACAAAAACCTTGTATCTATGATTAAAAAATGTATGCTTTTTTTGTTTCGTTTTTTGTAAATTAACGCCATACTTCATCATAAATGACTGTCGCACTGCATTAGTGAAAATAGCAGATCTACAAGCACACAACTCCTCGCATCGAGCTTGTAGATTGGCTATTCTCACTATTTAAAAAATGATAATAAAAAATGAACGGTTTTGGACATACAAGCTTTCCACACGACAGCAACAATATAATCTCATAAATAGAGAGGTAATAGTATCCATATGTGCAGCAGTGCTACAGCTACTAAGATGGGATCCTGCATCCATAATGCATTGCATTAATCAGTCGTGGAAAGTATAGTATATATTCAAGTACAATCTTGTGGTAAAGACGTACAGTTACTTTACTGGAATATTTACCCTTTGTGAAACTTTCCACTACATGTCAGAGACAAATATCATACTTTTTTTCTTTTTTGGACAGCTCTAATAACTACTTACTTTGGAGCACTATATTCTGAAAGTAGTTATTGCTGTATAGATAGTGTATGTTCAGTAACAGAGCTATCACTGTCTCTCCAGCTCTTTAATAAAACAGAAAATACTGTACTGGTGGTATATAGTTACTTTGACTTAAGTCCAAAATCTTAGTAGTTCTTCCTCCACAATGCAGTGGTTTTGTTCCCCCAACATGTTCTCATCACTGCTGACACTTCCTAGCATTGACTGAATTCCAGGGCAGCTTATGCAGTGCTCAGACCAGGACATGTGAGAGTATTTTTATTTGCTTGGAAACATCCCATAAAGCCTAATGTGCTCGACGTGCACCCTGCGGGGCTAGACCAGGACCAGCCTGTTTTATTTTAGGGAGACATTATTGTGCGCAGAAAGCCGCAGTAGAAATGGCAGTTTAATCTTTAATGTATGTAAAACTCTGAATACTGGTTATTGTCTCTCTAACAATATATTTTCAAACACAGGCGTGGACACATGCTCCCACACAGTTTTACAAACCCTCAAAGTTTGCAAGTGTTTATTCTTAACCACTTAAGCTCTTTATGTACTTCTTCGTATGACAAACAGCAAAAATAGCTTCTCTGTAAGCTGACAATGCAATGTATTCTTAACAGGGTTAATGTGGTTAACATACATTTTGTATTAAAGTATTAAATTGTGGTATTAACAGGCAGAACAATGCTGAAATATTGCAGGCATGTACATAGAGTACAGTAAATCATGAAAATGTTAGAGACATGACAAAGTAGTAAAAGAAGAAAAATGTTAATGAACGACAATTGACAAATCAGAAAACAAAGGTGCCATTATGTACATTGGCCTTGTGTTCCACTGGTCATAGCTAACCAATAAGAGACTTGTTGTACTGGACAGATTCCTAAGATGTTTTTTCTGAGATAGCTGCTATCCTCTGGAAATAAGCCATTGACCTCTGTTCCTCCAATTACAACTAAATCACTCAGCAGTCGTGGTGGAAACATGATTCCAATCTAACACAGATTTACTGCTTTTAATCAACGCAAAATATGGCCGCCAAGTCCGCATGCCAGATGTCTAATTAAGTCTTTCATAAGCACTTTGGTTTTAAACAAACTCTCTGTTTCTCTCAGTTCAAACCGCCAAGAGAGGGTTTAATCATACTCCTGAGGCTATATTGGTTTCCGGAAAAAAAGAAAAGGAAACCGAACTGAAGTTGGATTTGCATTGTCGGGTTTGAATGTTCAACCTCAGTGCATATTAGCCCAAATTAGCTAACTGCCAAGTGCAGGTAAATTCTGTCTGTGGCTGGCAAGTCATTTAGTTTCCACTATAGCCACTTTGGCAGGCGGCCAATTTGCAGGCTACAACTAACCTTTTCTGTTGTGAGAGCTACTCTGGCTGGCTCGCAATGAAATTACACTGCAGGGTCACATTTTAACACTTAAATTTGTGTTACTTTTCAAATACATTATTACCAATGCAGAATATCAATGTCTTGTAAAAAGCATGCAACAGAAATGTGTTGTTCAAAGCTATAGTCAAAGATATGTAAAAAAATAATCACCCCCCCCCCCCCCATGACCTGGTTGGCATTAATGATGTTTTGAATCTCCAATTCCTGGACTTAGCCATGTTAGCTTTCTTGGGATTAGCTTTCTCGGGCCATTGTGTGTGGTCACTGGTGCTGAAAATCAGGGCTGGGAGGGGGGGGGGGGGGGGGGGGGATGCAATTCACATCCAATTGAAACAACTCAACAGTCTTTTCTGCAGAGAGGGAATTGAGCTCGGTCCTCATGGTGTCGAAACAGGGGGGGCTCTGCTTCCCTGATTCCTATCATTTGTTAGAATTAATATTCTACATTTGAACTTAAAACCGTCACAATGACGAAAGCCACTTGAGGTGGAAAGTTAGCCATAATTAAGCCCTATATATTCCTACAACAAATGGTCCATTACAATATCAGACCTAAAAGCTCAATAGCTTGTCAGCTTGTAGATCAGCTTTGCCTATATGCCCAAAAGATGGACGCCAGTGGTTAATCACCAACTGTTTTACTAGAGATTTGAATGAACAATATGAGATTACGGTAGATAATGAAGGATTAAGAATGTTCAACCTAGCATACCGGTAAGGTAACTATTTTGGGTATGAACATGACACGTTGTGAGCTTGAAGATTGGCTATTTTCTTTATTTGTCACATGACAAAGTATATAGAGTGGTACAGTAAACAATTTAAGTATGGATAGGGGCTTGCTATACTGACATAATTGCCATTTGTCATTTGGGAATGCTACACCAGCAGGTCCAACCTGGACATAAAGTTATTTCAAGCAGGACAACTCGCAAATTTAATTCAAATATATTTAATGAATTTAAAATGAACAATTAGTCATGAAGTTTTGCCTCATAATGTTGTTGTATTGAAACAGCTCTCAGTCGAGATGGATTAGGCTATAGCTCATGTAATGCTATGAATAATTTATTCATGTAGTAATCATACTATAATGATATATTATTCATATACTACAATATTAATACTGTTTTGATTATGCTTTACATAACACCAGGTTGATGAATTTAAAGTGATAATGAAAAAAGATTCAATGTAATAAGTAAGGACGAGTACAAACTATTGGAAGTGGATTTAAATTATGTTGTCTTAGCACTTGGGGGAAAGAAATATCATGGCTGACTTGTGCTTAATAATTACTCAACGGCATTTGAAGAGTCAGTGATTCCTTAAATTCTGAGGGTGTACAAATAGAACCAAATGGACCCTTACGGGTACAGAATGTAACTGTGAGAGTGTACAAATTGAGCCAAATTTGTACACCAAGATAAAAAAAGGAAATACCTGATCTACAAGCGTGTCTCGTTGCAACAGGTACAGAGATTTGGTGTAGCGGTAAAAAGGTACTGACTGAGCCAACTCTGCAGGTCCAATTTAAGTGGTTAAAACAAATGGGATTATACTGTGTAAGAATAACTTGAGTATGAACCATCATACACAATACTGCCTACCAAATGCTTGTACTGTATATTTGGCACAGGCTCATAAGTCAGTCTTCTCTAGCAGCCAATTTGGGAGGTAACCATGCAGGGCTTGTCTGGGGATTATAGTCTGTGACTATAGTCCACAGTTTATAAATCACTGGAGGTGGTTAAATATAAGGGCTACTGAATCTGCAATCCACTGTAGTAATGTATGGAACACAATAATAAAGGTACCTACCTACCTTACTACCTTGTATAGACCCAGTTTTAGCTTTACCTTTCCTGCGTGCGTGGTTAAATCAATAGCTTTAGAATGTGGCACTTACACTGAATTTGATAATACTATCTTGAGCGTGTCATTCACAAGTCCTACAAGAGGATTATTCTAGCTATAGCCTATGTAAATATGAGTACAGTGAAATGCACAGTGTGTTCATTTAAGAGAGAGAATAATTTTACCTTTGCAGAGTTAAATGAACACAGACGATTTTAAAGTATAGTATTTGCCAGTGCAGTATTATCCATTCATGGCCACAAGGTTCGTGCTTCTTAATAGTTTTTTTTTTTACTGATTGAATGTTATTGAATCTTTTTATTGAAATAACTGTTTAATGTACTACTAAAGGTCTAACTACAGTGTAGTACAGGGCCATACAGTCTCTCATAACCATGCAATCTTATGTTTAATTTGATACTAGTTGGGGCCCCATAACACACAGCTTAGAAAATGGTATAATATATGGTATAATAGACCTACTGTAATAACAATACTAGAACCTGCAATCTTTCCCCGGGTGCATATTTGACTAAATGAACACACGTACTGTATACACACACACACACACACACACACACACACACACACACACACACACACACACACACACACACACACACACACACACACACACACACACACACACACACACACACACACACACACACACACACACACACACACACACACACACACACACACACACACTTCCTAGCCCCAAGTGTAATGTGTCCAGATGTTGTCGGGTTCCTTTCAAGCCCATGGTGGTTATGAGAGGGGGTAACTCTGCATGCCTGACGGCCTGACTGCCTGCTTGCCTGCCTCTCTTGGCTCCCAGCACATTCCTAAATCACCATGTAATCTAAAACCCTGTTTTCACTGTGCAGTCACCACCACGGCCATGCCCGCTTCCCTCTCTCTCCCTCTCCCTCTCCCTCTCTCTCTCTCCAAGCTCAGGGCCAGCGTTGTTATTGAAACACAAAAATAACGACCTTACCGTTCAAATAAAACCAAAGTGGCCCCAGAATAGTTTTTCTCCGCAATTGGGGCGCGCTTGTTTTTAGACAGAGCAGTCGACTTGAAGGTGTAGGGGGGGGTTGGGGGTAGTGCTGTAAATTGGAGTGTGTCAAACAAAAGGGGGATATCAGACAAGCTGAGTAGGCCTAATTCTATTGTTTTGTTCATCGCCGTGTTACCTGGTTTATATGCTAAGAGCCGTATGATGACATCCCAGAGTTTGTTCTCGATTTGCTTCTAGCAGGAATTATTTGTGCATTTTTATTTATTTTACTTATTTTTTCCTTTTCGTTTTGGTCCCATTTTGTCACATTAACACGACTCAAAGCGGAGAGGAAAGCCAGCCTTGCGGTTTAACTCTGACAATATGTTTCCTCCTTGTCTCAACAAATTCATTAAAAGCCAAGCTGGTGGTGCCCAAACCACCCCCCACCCATGCACGCCACCCCCCCACCCACGCAGTTCATTACCCCCTGTCTTAGTTTAGATTCATTTCACGTCCTCTCAGGCGTCATTAATGTTGCTTACATAATGACATTCAGAGAGACTGTAGGGCTCTCTGTATTAATCATTCATCTCTCTTTTTCTTTCTCGCTCTCCTCTCTTTCTCTCTCTCTATACATACATCATCCTGCGGTGAATCACTTCCCTCACCTTCCCATGTGTGCCGTCTTCTTTTCTTTTGTTTTTCTTTTTTTCCCCTCTCTTTTTGCTGAATATAATGGTGTAAACGTTTTAAGGCTAATCTTATCTGGACTGTGGAGATATGCAGGTAGTATTTTCATAAGAAGCAGTGGACAGGGTTGAGAGGAGAGTATGGTGGTGAAAATGGTAGTGAAAAAAAAACTGTAGCAAAGGTCAAATTTTATTGACATACCAGCTCACAGCCTCAAACATCAAAAAGAATGCGGGCTCTGTACACGGCGCATAATAGACATAATAAGGCAGCTGCAAGGAAGCATGAGAGATTCAATGTGGGTTTGGTTTGTGTGCGACTGTGCGCGCGCGCGTGTGTGTGTGTGTGTGTGTGTGTGTGTGTGTGTGTGTGTGTGTGTGTGTGTGTGTGAGAGAGAGAGAGAGACAGTGAGAGGGTGTGCATCTGTCTTTGTGTACATAATGCATGGCTCATAATGCGAAACGGTTAAATCATTGACTATAATAGCTGTAGTGTCTAAGATAGTTCTATTATTCTATCTAATAGTTTATTTCACTCGTGTGATATCGGCTGTTATCTTTCTAGGTCAGAATGTATTTCAAGGACAGAGCTAAGCCTCTGCATTTTGTAGCAACTATAAATGTAACAATGAATTAATGAATGACATGATTCTCATGTGGAGTCAACCTAATCTCTAATGATGGGGTTATTTTCGACACACTTCTTTTAAACACACTAAACAAAAACAATGCAAGCCTGTTCTCTGTAGCCACATTTCAAATGGGGCCTAATGGAGATATTGATTATATATGAATAGCAAATAATGGCAGTGTCCAGCAAGCATTTAAAAGCCCTTAAGTAAGAAGATACGTCCAGGGTTACTCTGCATAATATTTCATGGATTTCATTGTCTTGTTTCAAAGGCGTTTTTTTTCATGCGTATCCATTGAAATTCCATACAGTGGGCAAACTATACAGTATATTTCACAAGGCAATATGATGCAACACAACCTATCTAAGATTACATGTCAGAATACTGGATGACTTCTGGATAAAGCAAGGTTGGATTCACAGGCACAAAAGCTCAGACTTTCTTTTCCCTAGATACAATCTTTTGAAGTACATCTTAACAGGGCAAAGCTACAGAGAACTGTATTCTTTTTTTTAATTTTTTTTACAGACAGGTTCAGATGTAGTCTGTGCCAAATGGGTACAGACAGTGTATATGCCTACTGTTTATATTGTAAATGCAGGCAGATGTTCAACCTATATGTGTCTATACTCTATACACCTTGTATGTACTTTGACTAGCATTCATAATATGATGAAAGCTATCAATGACACACAATTCTTCCATTTTACATTGTGAAACATGTTTTTCATGGGTGTGGCTATGTTGGCTGCTCTTGTTGCAAGTTTGGGCATTTACTCTTGTTGAGCTTTGGAAATAATAAGTATTTGGTTTCCCTCAATTCCCCTCATAGCAAATTGTGTGTGTGTGTGTGTGTGTGTGTGTGTGTGTGTGTGTGTGTGTGTGTGTGTGTGTGTGTGTGTGTGTGTGTGTGTGTGTGTATGTGTGTGTGTGCGTGTGTGCGTGTGTGTGTGTGTGTGCGCGTGCATGCGTGTGTGTGCGTTCCGTTCTTAAGGAAGTGTGTTTGTGTAATTACTGTAGGGAATATAATAGGTAGTTGTGTTGTCATACCGTTAGAAATATACACCTCTTGGGTTACATACCAATGTGAAACATTGTTCCATTCCCAATGTGACTTTATTCACTCCTCGACTTGTCTCATTCCATTTTTATGTTCATCTTTGTCACTTTTATTTTATAGGGTAGAGTATGTTAATATAACTAAACTAACACAACTGAGTAGCCACTACTGAGTAGTAGGTAGGACCACAACTGGTTGACAAAACGTATTGCATGAAGCTCAAAAGTGCAATATATCCGAAGTCAGAAGTTTTGGCACTCACCCAGTGGACCAGGAATCCCGGGTAGGACATAAAACTTACAGATTGCGGGTTTGTCGTACGATGAATAGCAAAAATAGCTTACTGATCCACAACACATTTTTATTTTTCGAGTTTACTAATATACTATATTAATAGTATAGAGACTCCAGTCCAAGTTAAGTAGTTAATAAATAAATACTGCATCTGTCATGATGCATTCATCATCATGAATAATAATGAATGCTGAAATGTATCGAATAGAAACTATCTGCAAAAATAGATCCAACAGAATGGAAAATATCTAAAATATTTAAAGCATAACGGTATACTGTAGAAATCAACTTAAACCCATATACTTCATTGACTGGGTTCCCCCAGGGGTCTATATGTTCATGTTGTGACATGTTGTGAGCTTGTAGAGCTCCTATTTTCACCAAATGATCACCTAATATGGCCATATATTTGCCCAAGATAAGGATGCTCGGGTGAAAGTGGTTAATGCTTCTCCAGTGGTGAATGGGACCTTGTTGATGAACCTGACGTGTGGAGGCCTTTCTATTGGCTGGAGGCATGTGCTCTGATAATAAACAAAATGTTGTCAGATACTAGACTTTACAGCAGGAGTCATAAATGGAAGTTCAGCAAGCAGCCAAGCACCATAACATTGGCATGACCTCTGAATACACTAGCCAAAACCTTCCATTGTCTTCCAACATTACATACAGTAGAGTCACTGTGCATCATTAATCATGGCTACAATGCACTGTACAGTAAACACAGATTCAATATTGCCTGACATGTTACAGCTTAAATTATTGCTGTAGCGTAGTTTATAGTTGTAATTAGGCCTGGGCATTGTGGGCAATATATCAATATCATATCAATATTGTGATATGACATAATTGACATTAGATATTGCCTGGGATTTTGTACTGTAAATCATGATAGTGTGATATGTCAAAATTGTTGTCTAAAGGATGCGATACAGTATAGTCATGTAATTTCAAGCTTACTGGATTGTTCTAGCCTTTTCATTATTTGACTTTACCCACCCAGCTATTATATAGGCATTACTGATAATTATTTATCAAAATGTATTCCAGCACCAACAATCATCCATACATCGTCACAATCTTGATATTTGATTTGTCTTACAAAGCAGCATCCTTTTGAATTTTTCAAGAGATGGTTTATCACATACTTTGGGTCAATCAATGAAACGTTCAGGAATACAGAATTTCCACTAACTCTGCAGAACACATAGCAATACACAAGCTCTCATGTTTAATCTTATTGAATTCCCAACCTTTAAGTAGAAAAATGTGCATGCATGCATTTCCTGCTTATGTATAATTTATACATTAAGCCTATTTTACACTCCCCGTGCGATTGGTTGTTTTCAGTGAGAGACACCATTGTGTGATGGGAGAGTAGTAAATTATGCTTTAGTCATCAATCATCAACATATTTATTACCGTAGGCCCTATGCCTAATTCATACTCTCTCTGTCGTATGGTGTCCTGTGCCAAAAATAGCAGATCTACAAGTTCACAACGCCTAGCATTGCGATGCATTGTGAGCTTGTAAATTGTCTATTTTGAGAATGACCCCATTGCGCGATAAATTGTAGTATAAATCAGTCTTCAGATGGGGGTTATTTACTTATTTAGCTGACAAGGACCACTCTCTTTGTCTCTGTCACCCCAATTTGACAAAAGACCAGTGAGCTTACAGCTCATTACAAAAATTAAATGAAAATATTAAAGTAATTTTGGGGGACTCAATGACAAGTGAAACATTTGCAACAACAATCTGAATACGGTGCATTTTTAATAATTCAGTCCTCGGGGCCGAGCACACACATCCACATTGAGCTTCATTAAGACTAAATCACTGTTTCAATACAGCTGCAGTTATTACAGCTATGGTTATATTACCATCATTTGCATCACTGATGGGCTATTTGGGAAGAATACGTACAGTACCATGAATACAATGGCCATAATTAGAGCTAAAGGAGAATATATGCTCTCGGAGGCTACACTAAATGTACTAATGGCTTGTATTCAGAAAGCTGTGATAGGACATCAAACCTTCCTTTTGCTGATTAACCTAATAATGCTCCTGTGCCTACTGGTAGGAGAGTCACTACAGCAGTGGTTCCCAAAGTGGGGTCCGGGGACCCCCAGAGGTACTTGAGGGAGTTCCAGGGGGGACCCAGCTAAATGATAATTTGGAACCAAATGGACCCTTATGGGTCTGTAACTCAGAGAGTGTACAAATGTACACATGTTTACACTCTCAGAATTAAATTAACATTGATTTTACAATATAAATTGGGGGTCCTAGAGATAGAAATACTATTAAATGGGGGTCCGTAGACTAATGCATGTCAAACTGGGGGTCCTTGAAATTAAACGGGTTGAAAATCACTGCTAGAGCCATAAAAATATTCTCTTATTGAGATCCCTGGCATATCTTTTCAAATGGGGGTCTGCAAACTAATTAGTGTCAATTTGGGGGTCCTTGACATAAAAAGGTTTGGCAACCACTGCACTACAGGAGTCACTAGTAGGCTACTTCTACTTGTAGGAGTGTCACTGGCATTTGTACTAGTATCAGTCACTCACTACTACTTATATTGGGAGAGTCACGTATAGACCTTTTTCTACAGGTATGACATTTGAGAGTCACTACGTCTACTGGCAGAAGAGTCACTAACCTACTTCATGGTAGGAGAGTCTGGCAGAGTCACTAGCACTTCTACTGGTACGTCTGGTAGGAGAGTCTACTTCTTTTTGGTAAGAGTCAGTCAGTCATTTATCGTACTCTATACTATTAGTCTACTTCTAGTGGTAAGAGTGTCACTAGTACTGGTAGGACTCGGATAGTCTACTTCTTTCCGGTAAGAGTCAGTCAGTCATTTATAGTACTAGCCTACCTCAACTCAACTGTTAGGAGAGTCACTTTTTCTAGTGGTAAGAGTGTGGTAATATAGTCACTAGTATGTCTACTGATAAACTGATCACTACTTAAGAGTCATAGTACTTCTACTGGAGTCTACTGGAGTTCACTAGTAGTAGTAGAACATGAAAAGGTTTGGCAACCACTGCACTACAGGAGTCACTAATAGGCTACTTCTACTGGTAGGAGAGTTACGATAACTTAGCCTACTTCTACTTACACTCCCTATAAGTGCTGGCTTGCAATATTGGCAGTCTGCTTATTTAAGCTCCTTCAACTCTACATGCATTCCAAGCTTGTCTGGATAAAGGCATCAGGTAAATGTCTCCAATTGACTTGTCTTCCCCTGTAAGCTCAGGCAGTGGCAGTCAGCCGTTAAAATAGAACCAAATGCACTGCCGCTCTCTGTCGTTGGGGTGCAATTCACAGTAAGTAAATTACCTGACAGCTCAAACACAAAAGGTTACTGTTATCCTGTGATCCTATTCAGTGTCGTGAAACTTAAACCTATTTGCCATAAATCTAATTTATAGAGGCTGCCGAGACTGGGGGCCTGCACTGCACAGAGGTCTGTGTATAAAATGTTGTTGGTTTGTTTTTTCTCTAACAAGAAATATGTTATTGATGTTGCTGTTCCTGCTCTTGATGTTTCATTCAGAGGGCCGTTTCAGTTTGTTGGAGTCAAGACATAACTGTGCAAATCGTTGCACTCGGACAGAAACCTTGTATCTCCATATTTCACTGTTGTGTTTTCTTGTAAATCGTAGCTGATCTACAAGCTGACAACATGTAAAAATGTGATGCATTGTGAGCTTGTAGATTTGCTATTTTGCTTTTTTTTTCAATTTTAAAGCGAAAATGAAAATGGTTAAGTTCCGTCTGTAGCCTATTATATTGAACCACTGAAAATTAAATGAACTACTTTGCATCCATTGGGACATTTCCTGAAATGTAACCGTTTTTGGACATACAAGGTTTCCCCCAGACAGCCACGAAATACAACCAGATGGGGATAAGTAGGCATTGAGTGAAAACACAACTCGCTAAAGTCATCTGTCTGTGATCCACAGATGAAGAGAAATCCACTCACACTATACGATAGACATCTCCATCTTGATTAATTTGTTCAAGATTGAGCTCTGGCTCTCGAAGTCATTGTTCTTTTTTATGCTTGTGGAAATCATCTTGCAGACCGAAACTTAAATTGAAATAAATTTGGTCCATTCATTTTGGTGGTGTGTTATGCAATTTAAATTATTTTAAATGTTAGCCTATTTGTTATCAATTTTGCAACATCCAATAGCTGTAGTGTTTCCTATAACTATAGCCTATATATAACAACTGACTGCTTCTGCATTTGTCATTTTGTCATGTCAGTTTAATAATGCATTGTCCTATTTAATAAACTACTGCCACTGAACAGGTTATACAGAATGGATCTGCCTGTTATCTTGTTCTGTGCTGTGCTGTGCCATCATCTATTGTTAGAAAATTATGTTACACAGTCAAATCCTAAGAGTAAATTAAACTCTGAGGGTGTACACATTGAACCAAATGGACCCCAGAGTCAATTTGGTTCAATTTGTACACTGTCAGAGAGTTATTAATATTGAGGATTTTACAGTGTAGCGATGCAAAACGCAGCTAATCTGTCCCCCATCAACTTCAAAGGGCTCCCATGCTTCTGTGCCGCAATAATGAAAGTAGCAACGTGACACCAGCAGCCAAGCAAACCATTCTCCATTCTAATCTCTCTCGCATGGTTTGTCATCACCAATTACATCGCTTAGCCTACATTCATGTTTGAACATGGCCGGTGTCGAGAAAAACATCATCTCATCTTGCCCAATAAAAAAATGTATTCAGTTATCAAAATGTCTATCGCGGCTCTGTATATTAAAAAGTAATTCGCTTATAGGATTAAATGCTCTTCCGTCGTTCCACCGGCGATTCTGTTGCGAGAGATGTCAGAAGTGGCATTTCTGGGTAAAAACGTTTCCATTTCATCCAGTTATTGAAACATGCATTCTAGAAATAGAAAGACATGCGCCCCTGAATCTCTGCGGGTCTGCAGGAAATGTTCTTTTGCGCGCGCGCGCGCACACACACACACACACACACACACACACACACACACACACACACACACACACACACACACACACGTCCTTGTTACAGGTCCTGGCAGAGCCATACACAGATAATAGTCGATATCACAGCGGCACAAACTCTAAATTGAACGGGTAAAAATGTGACACTTGAATTCACACGCATAAGAACTGGATATATCACACAGTGGAGGAGAAATCGTGATTTTCAAACGTTTGGATTTTTTAAAGCGTTCGGATTATGTAACCGGCTCGCGGTGTCGGCACGCAGACCGAACAACGTCTAATTTAATATGATCCGAAACGGCTCGGGCGACGAAACAAAATAAGTCGCTCGAAAGCGAACGCCCCGGGAAAATATTAGGTGTCATTTTCGCTCATTTTAGACGCGCCGTGTCCGAATGCCACCCGCCTCATATTGACGGCGGGACCGCTCGCCTGTGCGCTGGCGCGGTGATCTGCCAGGACCCACAGCGAGCCATTCAAGCCAACAAGTTTGGAGAGAATGTTCAGAGTTTAATCGATTCAGAACGACGCGATGGAGCCCGGCTCACTCACGGTATTATTTTATTATTATTAGCATATTGTGGTCTATTCCCGCTATTGTTTTCATGCACTGTATCGATTGAATGCAATGTAGTTTTTGCGTTTTTTTGTTTTTTATTCTGAATAATCCATTGAAATGAGATGGGGAAACTTTCGGGGTGATATTATTTAGGGATATTGACCGGCGGGTATCATGTTTTCTGCATCCGCGCTAATTGCTTATATGGAAAGGATGCGCTGACTCGCATGTTTTGGTTTATCCATCGGTTCGAGATATTTTGCGGTCACTTATTCCAGTAAATAATGCAAAAATATATCCCATAATTTATCAGGCGCTCGCTTATAGCGTGTGTTTGACGGGATGTATATTAGACTAGACTACAACGTTATTCACTTTAACGTGTTTTATTGTTTTCCGCAGTGGGTAGGCTCACCTTGCGGCTCGCACGGACCCTATATTTTCTACAAGGCTTTCCGCTTCCACCTTGACGGCGGAGCGAGGATCTTGTCCCTGGGAGACTTCTTCTTGGTGAGCTGCTCCGAAGGGGAGCCGGTCTGCATCGCCGAGCTGCAGCTGCTCTGGGAGGAGAGGACCAGCAAGCAACTTCTGTCCAGCTCCAAACTTTATTTCTTACCGGAGGACACCCCACAGGGCCGGACTGTCAATCACGGCGAGGTAATTACAATTACTTACATCCCCCCTCCTCTATGCAATGCAAGATGCTTAAGAAAAGAAGAAGAAAAAAAACACTCTTGAGAGAGTAAAATGAAACCATTTTGTTTTCATTTGAGTTGACAGTACTATCAGGAGTTATATATATATATATATATAAGGGTCCATTTCGTCACCAACTCCATCATTTAGCTGGGGACCACCTGGAACCCCCTCAGGGACCACATGGGTGGTCCCCGGACCACTGGTTGAGAACCACTGGTTTAAGTGGTTATGTAACCCAAAACATTATTCTACTTGGAAGTCAGTTTGCATAGGCTATACTTTCGCGATTGTTGTGTTGTCGTGTAATATTTCTTGTCTGCCATGGTGGTGGTGGGAATCAGTCTCTCAGACTCTTGTCCTTATCTCTTATGGCGTGTAGCCTATAGGATATTAGCCCAGCATAACCGTTTAACAAGACATATAAAGGCTGTGTCTTTGGGGAGATATATGACTTAATAATTTAAATAGATTGGTTCCTATAGCCTTAGAAATCGTCGCTATATTGGAGCGGTAGAAGCTGTGTATGCACTTTATACATGATGAACCAGTAGGCTATTTTGTACTAATAGTTTGTGGCTCTTTTAGGGGAACAAAATAGCCTTTAGGTTTATTTTATTTGGTGCTGGTGTGACTGAGTATAGCCTATAGTGGCAGATATGACCCACATCACATGTGGCAATTTGTTCCGCTTTCTGTCCGCCGTGACACAATGGGGTGATAAGATAAGCTGCATATTTCCACTAATGTAAACCATCTGAGCCGTTGATTGAGACGACATGTACAATAACTGCACTGTTCTCCCTAGTACAATCTCCTTGATTTATAGGCTATAATATGCCCCGACTGTTAATATATATATTAAAAAAAAAACTTTTTCTATATTGTAGGGTAGGCTATATGGGATTTTGACAACATGATTGAAAGAGTCATTGTCACATTTAGTAGGCTATTATTTTAGTAAGATTACGGCTCACAGTTGACAGATAGGTCTTGTCCAGCAGCTTTTTGTGGCTTTTGTTCAAAGAGTGCGGAAATCACGCATATGACACGATAATTCAAACGCCTTTTATTTCTGGCAGTGCTGCATTGTATGTACTGTAGTTATGACGAATGGCTCGGGGGAGAATGCGTGCGTCCGCGCGCGCAAACGTGTGCGTGCGTGTGTGTGTTAGCGGCGGGAGGGATTCAATACAATATAGCCTGCAATACAATACAATGACAAATTGAAATTCATGATTGTCATATCACTGCTGTTATTTGGAAGGGGAATTAACACGTTAGAGACGGTTAGAGCATGGAGGGGTGCATATAAAATGACCTGTCATGTTTAATCAACAGTCTCAAAATGTTTCATTTCATATGTTCAGCTATTGGATCACAGGCAATCTGCTTTCAGTTCTGCCTTTCCTGTTGGAACAGAGGTAGCAGCTCTTCGGTTGATGTCAAATGAAAACCATGTGGACGTGCTCAAACGTCTTGGTCATTATGAATTGATTAATCATGGCAAGCTGATAAAGCGGGCAGCTGGCTGTGCCTTAAAGGGACCGGCTGACATTTATGAAGGTTATTGTGTCATGTGTTGCAGGCAATGGCCAGTTTCATTTCATAGCCTATCGCACTCCAGTGGCACTGAGCCTCTTTTTGCCATCAGAGTGATTTGCGAGGAAGGCAAATATTAGCTCATGTCGCGAAGCTCATGAAAACTTAATCCCTGAAGTGCCATGGTCAATAAGTTATTTTCAGAATATAGGCTATATGGAGCCCACAATGCATGTGTACAGCGTAATAAGTATATGTATTGCATTATGCAGAAGCTTTCAAACTGTTCCATGTCAAGGACCCCCAAACGGATATGTATTTGGCCACGGACTCCCATTTGACAAGATTTTGTGTCAGGGAACAACATACAAGATTTGCGTTGTTAACATTTTTGTTTTTTTAAATTGCGAGCTTGCATTGCAGATCGGCTTGCAGATCGGCTATTTTCAAATAACGAACGTATATTAAGTTAAAGTGGTTAAACTAGTATGTTATATTGATTATGCTGGGGACCCCCTGGACAAGCATCCCTGGGGTTCTCCTCGGACCCCACTTTGAGAACCACTGGCATTAGGCTATGTATGTATATTATCATATAGGTTAGTTGTTGTAGTTACAATAACATCTGTTGCAAAGCCTCTTAAGTGCAAAAAAGAGAAGAAGATTCAGATTCAAAGTAATGAAACCGAGAAAAATTACTTCAATGCCTTGGTTTTCATTCCGTTTTTGTAGTTACTGCAAATGTGATCTTCAATCACTTTATATACTCAAATGTGCTATACATAGAAGATGAGGTGTCATAGGAAGAACCTTGAATAAAGTGTTAACACCTTTTTAGTTACTTAACTGAAAGTTACAACAGTGCCTTTGTAGGGCAGAATAGTCACAAGCCTAGAGTAACCCATTATGATATGGAAACATAGAGTAATGTCGCAATAATCCAGTATGTGAGGATTTTCTTGGAAACATCGAGGCCTATTCATGGGCCATATGGTGTAATGAACAAATCAGTTTCATCTTGTTCTGCTGTTGGTTAGTGTAATTATATGAGTCAGCCCATATTGCAAAGAAAACAACTCCCCTCTGTTCCACTTTTTATTGTACTTTTCTCCCTCAGGGGCCGCCAAGGATCACATTTCCCTCTCATAATAAGCAACAGGTTTTAAAAGGAGAAAAAAAAATCCAACCTAAAACTAAATTTGGGTTTGATTCTAAATGACCTCTGCAGTTCAATCAATACTGGCGAGAAATCAACAGCTCTACCATGAAGCTGGAAGCCAACTTTACAGTATATAATTTAGAATGTCAGCAAGACCAAAATATGGAATTGCTTCACTGACAGCAAATCTAAAAGTGATGCAGTGTGGATTCCATTTGTGGCCTTTATTTAGATTCCGAATGAACTCCACTTCATCACTGTGCTAGCAGGTATAGAACCTGAAAAGGGCACAACTCAGAGATTTTGGTCCTTGATTACATCATCAGGAGTTTAAGTCTCTCTCTAGAGAGAGAGAGAGAGTTGGCAATGTAAACGTATGTTTTCTCATGCCAATAAAGCTCCTTTGAATTGAGAGAGAAAGAGAGAATGAGGGAGAATCATGTTCCTTTATTTAGAAACATAACATACAGTCCAAGATGTAGGGATAGCATAAGCTCTGTTTTGGGGTGGAAAGTACCTTTCCAAAGGTTAGATTCCAATGTACATTTTAAGGTTAAACAACATGCTGTGAACGAATTATTCATTCCGCTTATGAATATTAAACAGGAACACGAGCAGCTTGTTGCGTTGACCTTGGGCCTAATCGTTGAGTGTTTACACAAAGTGTGAGGGGGTGGCTGGGCGGTGTGAAAAACATTAAGTTGATTTAACCTTTGTGTTGTTGACATGCCTGATGCGTCTCTGGTGCTGCTGCCTTTTTAACTTCTCCACCAGGAGGATAGGAGTGTGTGTGATGTTTGGCAAAATGTTTAGGAGTAATATAAACGTGTGTGTGTGTGTGTGTGTGTGTGTGTGTGTGTGTGTGTGTGTGTGTGTGTGTGTGTGTGTGTGTGACGCGACTTGGCCTGTTGTAGCGCCACTATGATGCTGATTTGAGTGACATTTCTTCCTCAGCCTAGTCAGTGGGAATATGCATGCATAGAGTTGTGGCGATTTGTACAAAGCGGGCTACTCCTGAAAACTTTAGAAGCCAATCGTTGCCAATCAATGTGGATTATGAGAAATCAAACAAACCCGTCTTGATCACATGACTATGGAGAGCATGTGTACCGATTTGCGTGAAATTTTGATAAAATCTGAAGGAGTAATATTAGAAAATGTGTTTTACATATGTCGGCCTCCTGGTGGCGCCATAAAGAGCAGATGTGAAAAATTCCAGGCAAAGGTTTTTCCTTGGCCTCTAGGGAGTGTGCATACAAAGTTGTACACAGATAGGTAAAAACACTAATTGGCCAGTTATGCCACCGTGAGGCTGAGTTGAAAATGTTCTAGTGGCATTTTTCCTCGGCCTAGTGGGAATGTGCGAGCACACAATGTGTTCATGATTTGCGGCATTTTGGCAAGTTTGAGCACCCACACGACAAGCTGGACATAGGAGGGGCTACGACTTCTATGCTAACCCCCCTATATTATTTTCCTCTACACCAAATTACTTTTCCGAAAATATCTGATCCACAAGCTCACAGTGCATCACAACGCATTGTGAGCCTGTATCTGCAATTATTGCCAAATGTTCACACCAGAATAGGGATGCTGGGGTTAATTTGGTTAAGTGGCTAAAACCAGAGACGATAGCAATTTTAGCAAATATCCTTGGTGTATTTTCCATTATACCAAACACACAGCAAACTGCTAAATCAGTCATTCACAATTGCAATAAACGGACAATTTTCGCCCTTCTGTCTGACATGCTGATCTCTGATCTCTCCTACATATACATATAAAGAGAAGGACAGCGTCTGAATTCCCGAGCTGGGCGTGACGTCACAACACGTCCCTGACTCTTGCCTTTTCAGTGTTTGGCCGGTGGAAAATGTGCGCCATATGGCCAATCTGAATATCAATGTGACTTGATGTCAACCTGAGCCACCTGCAGTAAGATGAGAAGCCCACCAATGTCACTGCAGTGCCAGGGCCGCCGTGCAGTGTGCACTCAGCAAAATTGCCCAATTGGATTACACATTTGCATTTACTGGCTGCAGGGAAACTATCCATACACTGTCTGCCCTGGTGCAAACGGTAAATAAACAATAAACGTTGTAGAGGGATCCTCATATCATATTGCTTCGCATCATTAACAATATGCTGGTTTAAAACATGGAGATCATTCATGTACAGAACATGATTAAAATAGCAGGAGAACAGACTTCCTTTCATTATATGGCATATCTTGTCTCTATAGGACATTTTCATAATATACCATGTTAGTTAAGCTGTGCTCTCACTCACAGCATCATGAGCGTGTAGTGTAGTGTAGTGTAGTGTAGTGTAGTGTAGTGTAGTGTAGTGTAGTGTAGTGTAGTGTAGTGTCGGGGGAACCCGCTGACCAGCCTACGTAGGGGCGTACTGACGTCTATTTAGGCATGCATGGGAGGGAGAGACTAATATCCACGCAGTGATATTAGTATCGCTATGTGAGGCTAGGACCGATCAGTGCCAAATATTTGTGCACAGTGCATACTGTCAGTAAGCCATAGAAGTTCCTTTACAACATTGTTTTCAAATAGGTTTAAATACAATATGGGCTCAGCCGATCGTATTAGTTGTTACTGAGTTTGTGTGCCTGAATAAATGAAAAGCATGGACATTTTGTGCACACACATGTAAATGCATGTAAATGTATGGCCTCTACAGGGGAGATATAATGGCGTACAATGTGAGCCGGCCCAGAGGGCTGCTTTCGTTTTAACACCCAGGTGATGTAACCTTCCCTCAGGCTTCACTAAGACAGTCAGTGGCCGAGTAGCACTAGCAGGAGAGAGGGAGAGGAGAGGAGAGGAGAGGAGATACAGGTGGACAGGGAGACAATTAGAGACATACATACATGGCAAACAGGTAGACAGCTAGGAAGACAGAGGAGCAAATAGAGAGCTAGACAGGGACAAGACAGGAGTGGGGAGAGATAGACAGGTGAGCAGGGAGACAGGCTGTGAGACACGCAGGCAAGTGGCAGCTCAGAATAGACTGGTCTCTGGAATCTGGTGTGTAGAATTTAGCACTTAGTGTATATATTCTTCACATGCACATACGCACATACGCATACATGCATGTGTTCACAAACACATACAAGTGTCACGCAGGCACGCACGCACACACACCATTTAGTCACACCATTTAAAATTTGGTTCATCAGAGCTTGATCGTGTGTTTTTATGGCTCCTTCGGGGAGCATGCCTGTCAGAAGGAATTCAAATGGGATTGAAGTAAAGACACAACTTTACAGTGTGTGATGTGATGCTCATGCAGTTGACTTCAGAGCAAGCACTTCACAGGGCATGCCTGAGGATAGAAAAGGTTGTTAAGCACCTTAACCCATCTATTTGTAGCACAATTTCAAAATAGTTTAGAAAAATCTTTCAAAATGTGTCAAAAATTTGCAAAATAGCCATTCTACAAGCTTGCGATGCAACACGTTGAGAGCTTATACCGTAAATATATATTCACTATTCATCGTATGATTAAGTATAGGACTTAAAGTACGGTACACTTGCTTTTCCGATTTGTTTAAATGCAAATGCATAATTCTTTACATTTGACTGTTAGTGATTTAACCTCACTCTGCTGACATTATCTTTTGGCATGTTATCATGTAGTAATTGCAGGTTGAGCATTTTTAGAGGAAAGAGGACTTTGTACTGAATTAGATTAAGAATTCTGCAAAAGTAAACGTGACATAAACGTCAGTTTTAGAACCACAATATTAGCTCACAACACCAGTGGGTTGGCTGTGGTTAAGATGGTGTGTGTGTGTGTGTGCGTGCGTGCGTGGCGCGCGCCACGCGAGTGTGTTTTGTATTGGCTGCGCTGCTGAAATCATGCTGATGTGACAGCAGAAGAAAGCAGAGCAGCTAAAATGTCTTTGTGTCTTTTTTTTAAATAGAGCCTGCCATCACATATCACCAGCAACACTGCACTTCTGTTCATATGGATTTGTGCACCACAGCCACCCCCCTCTATAACTGAAATATTCATTATCTACTCAAACAAATGAAAAGGGATTTATTAAGTCCATTACTTTGGAGGAAAGTGTCCGATTCTAAAATCAATGTGCTATCAATGTTTTGGGTTGTTTAACGGTTGTTTGGACTGGGAAAACAGGGTGATTTTAACCACATGCAGGGTCCCTATTCTGGGCACATCATAATATGTAGACTTTAAGATTATGAGGCATCTACATTAGCCACCATTGTATGGAAAATAGATCATTTTCATTTATACAAATCTATATAAATGATCACATTACCACACTAACAACTAAGAGCTTTTCACTCTTGACAACATAAATATTCTAAATGGGCCAGAGTTTATTTCCTGTTGCAGTATTTGTGAATCTCAGTAGCTGACAGGAAATAAACTCGGACCCAAGCTGTTCCCTAGCAACGCAACTCAGCTGAATTCCCAACCTGTGGGCCGTAGTCCACTTCTGGGCTGTGAGGATATTGCAAGTGGGCCCCCAAATAATGGGCAAAACACAAAGATCTATTAAACTAGTAATACATCATTAATAAAAACAAGTAATTATAAATGTCATTGTATGTTTTATTCAAAACCTTGACATTTATAATTTCATTGTGAATATACTACAGTGTATGTTACTAGAGTTCCATTGATCCAAGATCACACAATCGATCGAATTGATCTTTGAAACAAACATGCAAACAAACGTTCAAAAACATGTGGCGGCCTGGGCCATGGCTCAGTGGTCCAGGCACCTTGGCTGGTAATCCAGTCTGGCAGACTCCCGATCCAGACAGGCTTTACTGCATGTATTCCCCCCATCTCTCTCCCCTTCCTGTCAGCCTACTGTCTGTCCCTCCATAAAAAATATAAAATAAAGGCAAAAGCCACAAAAAAGCATTTACAAAAAAGAAAACGCACGTGGTGCACCCATCTGATGGGTGGCCTGCGAAAGAGACTCCTAAGATTTTCAAGTGGGCTCCGATCCAGAAAAGGTTGGGAGTCAGCCAAACCATTGTTCTGAAGTGTTGTTGTGACAGTGTTGTTGTAAAAAAAAGTGGGCTTTTCCAGGATGTAAGGATGTATAAATTATATTCAGATTGATAACCATGCATCCTTCTAATTACACAATGGGTTTCGAAGAGGTTTTCATGGACTGTAGCACAAGGCTCATAAATGAACATCGTACAGCCTCAAATAAGAGTTATGAGCTCCTTCAATGCCAGCAGCAGCAGCAGACGATAACAGTTTGTGGTAATGCTACAGTACGTACAAAATTGATATAGATTAACTGTCCCCAGAAAAATGGTGGTGCTGTTAATTCTATATCACCTATCAGTCAAGTACTGTTGTAGACCTTTTCACAATAGACAACATAAACATTCTAAATGGGACCAAGTTCATTCCCCAGTGCAGTGTTTGTTAATATCAGCAGCTGACGAGAAAATAAACTTGGATCTGAGCTGTTGTCTAGCAATGTAACACTGCCGAGGTCTGTTAAGGTGACCAAGTTATGGTCATAGACTAAAAGGTCATAAAGAGGAAGATTGTGAAATCTAGCTCAAAATATATATGAAAGAGTGGGCGCCCGCTGGCCAAGTTGTCCAGGCGCATGCCGCACATAGGCTTTTGCCTGACAGCACGTTGTGTGTTCGAATCCCGTTCATGACAACCTTTGCTGCATGTTTCTCCCATTCTCTCTCTCCCCTTGATACTATCAATAAAGGCAGAAAAGCAAAAAAACGAATCTTTAAAATATATATGAAAGAGCACGTGGTTGTTGTTGTGCGTGGTTGTTAAACAATTAAATAAATGGTGCATTTATATAGCGCCTTTATCCAAAGCACTTTAGAATAGGCTATGCATGTTGTTTGTTGTTGAAGTGTGTGCTCTTTATTCACAAGCCACATTACAAGCTTGGCTGGTGAGCGTGCAGCGATGAGAAGAGTAGAGCACTTTCTAATACATCTGGCTCTAGTCCATGTGTGTGCTTGGAGAGGCCCAGAACAGCATTTACACTTCCAATTAGCTCATCAGTTCCCCTCACTTTTATTTGTATTGTTTTGTTACAGGAAGGTGCTACTTGCCTTTTATGTGATATTGACAGATACATGATGATCGTGTTACACCCAGTGTTTAGTCTGAATGAAAGAGAGAGAGAGAGAGATAAAAAGGGAGATAGAGAGAGCGAGAGAGGAAGTGAACAATTACAAGACGCCCCCTCACATCACATCGCTCTGTGTGTCAGTCATATCTCAGCATGGTAATAATGATACTGTAGATATTGTTGTGAAACATTGTGAGGAAATAGCCCTTGAGCCTTGTTACAGAACAAACTGTTTTCCAAGGAACAGGATTTGCTGTCACGATTGTAATACTTAATACTTAATCATTTTTAATGGCACAATCTTTATATTGAGTGACCTCATTAAATTGCATCCACTATGTATGAAAATGTAGGAACATTTTTCAACATGGAAACGATTATGACGATTATGCCAAATAATAATTGTGATTGTCTCAAATAATTGCGATCAGACGACGTAATCATTGTGACAGGCCTGGCTCTACCACTTTGTCATGGCTTCTCTTTCCCCTTTTCATTTCACCTCATGTACCAGGACAACTGGTTCATCTCACCTCGTGTAGCAGCCAGGACAACAACTGAATGTTTAGGGACCCCGAGTCTCATTTTATTATTATCATTCAGTGGTGCAAGTGGTGTTGCTAAGCTACCATGACCAAACAGTTGCCCTGCTGTGTAGCTTACTAATCATACTGCTGGATCATATTCTGTAACTTTACACTATGGCAAGTTTCACAATAGTGTATACGCAGTGTGATGCTAGTCTTAAAGGGACACTTCACCCTTTTTGCAAAAAAATATATGTTAATGACGTTTAGAAGCTTTAGCTCACTTTCCTGGGGGTCTTTATGTGTGTAATATGTGGTTTTAGATATTTTAGATTGTAGCAGTGAGCCTGTTGTCTCTGATGTCATGGACACTGGTCTCACTACCTTCCTGGACTACAATTCCCATAATTCTTTGGTGCACTGCTCCTCCTTGTGGATAGGGGGGAGAGCTGTCTTACTGAGACAACATGTAGTCCAGGAAGGAAGTGAGCCCAGTGTCCATGACATCAGAGACAACAGGCTCACTGCTACAATCTAAAATATCTAAAACCACATATTACACACATAAAGACCCCCAGGAAAGTGTTCTAAAGCTCCTAAACGTCATTAACATATATCTTTTTGCAAAAAGGGTGAAGTGTCCCTTTAAGCACTTTGAACTCTGCATCCCTATTTTGGCCAACTTTTTGTTGAAATGGTCAAAAATTAAA